>NC_056735.1:707587789-707625289 GCF_019279795.1 Protopterus annectens
CACCTCTATTGGACTGACTTGAGCAGTGTCTTCTGTGGCTGTTTAATCCAATCTGGAAGTGGCAGTCCTTTCCACATTCTGAGTAGTTGTAGGCAGATGTTGGTTTGATATCATGGGCATGGATCTTCCTGAGGGCTCTTTTATCCACTGTTGTCCTTGTCAAGGTGGTTTCAAACATAGCAAGAGCTTTCGTCACTTCCCATTTCCAGGCTTACTTATCTGAGGCAGGAGAATTCCAGGTGTTCATGTTGATGGAGAGGGTAATGAGGTTGCACTTGCATATGCTCTTTTAGCTCAGTTTGGGTAACCCGTTTGGCCTCTTTCCAGACTCCAGTTCTCCAGTAGTTAGGTCATTTGGTATTTGGCCATCCATCATGCATGAGCATAAGACATGAACCAACCAGTGCATACATCTCTGTTTCAGGAAGGTGAACACTGAGGTAGCACCTGTCCTGTCATGCACTGTGTTGTTGGAGATCTTGTCCTACCATGAGATACCACATATGTGCCCAAGGCAGTGCATATGTAATACATTGAGCCATTACTCCTGTTTTGAGTGCAGAGTCCATGTTTCATTGGCATACAGTAATTTGCATCTTGGTGTGCACAGTGAGCTTAGTATTGGCCCATACTCTCTTTGCAACTTTCCAATGCTCTTGTTGATTTCACTATAGAGCCTAGGTACATGAACTCATGGACAACCTCCAGCTCATAGTCACTCACCCTGATTGATGGCTCATTGACCACATTTTGGACCGTCACCTTCTTTAAATTGAATGTGAGGCCAAATTCCGTACATGCATTTGCCTAATGAGTCATGAGTGACTGAAGTTCTTGCTGAGTGTGAGCAATAATAGCTGCATCATCAGCCAACAGGAATTCCCTTAGATGTTTCCTAAGCACCCTGGTCTTCTGACAGTTTGAAGGCATTGCTGCCCATTCTGGTTCAGACAAAGTTACCCACTGTAGCAGTTCTGAAAGCAAATTTCAACAGAACTGAAAAGAAGATACCAAACAATGTCAGAGCCAGTACACACCCCTGCTTTACTCTAGTGAGAATCTCAAAAGGTTCAGATGTGGGTCTGTCATACATGATGGTCCCCTTTATGCTTTCATGGAAGGACCTGATAATGCTAAGCAGTGTTGGAGGACAGTCAGTCTTTGCCAGAATCATAAACAGACCTTTCCTACTGACGTAGGTAAATGGCTTGGTGAGATCAATGAAGGGAATATACCAAGGTTTGTTCTGCTCCCAGCATTTTTCTTGTAATTGCCTAACATAGAAAACCAAATCTATAGAAGACTGTTCAGCTCTGATCCTACACTGAGACTCAGGGTAAACTCTCTCTGCAAGAACATGGAGCATCTTCAGGACAACACATGCAAGCAGCTTCCCCATGGTACAGAGAAAGGAGATGCCATGACAGTTGTCAATCCCTTTTGTTACCCTTATTCTTATAGATCGTTACTATGTCAGCATCCCTCGTATCTTGTAGTACACTACCATCTCTCCAGCATTGGCAAAGTATTGTATGCAGCTCTGAGATTAGGTTACCATTGGCACATTTAAGAATTTTTGATGGAATACCATCTTTCCCAGAGGCTTTTCCAGAAGAGAGTGCATTGTTGAGTTCCTTCAAGGTGGGCTCAGCATCGAGTTCAGTCATAGATGCCAGAGGTTTAATGGCATTCAGGGCTCTCTCCATAACTATGGTCTCTCTGGCATACAGCTGTGAGTAGTGTTCCATCCAGCATTCTATCTGCTTGGTTCTGTCCTTCAAGACCTTGCTTGTAACCAACTTAAGTAGTGCTATCTTCCTTTGTGATGGACCGATGGCTTGCTTGATCCCATCATACATTCCTTGTATGTTACCAATGTCTGTGGCCTGGTGAATCACGAAGCAATGTTGGAGCCATTAATCATTTGCACATTGCCGAGCTACATGCTTCACTTGAGCACACCAGCGTGCCCGCAAGTTCTCCTCATTAGGCAAGGACCTGTATGCAGCCATTGTCTGTCTCTTCTTCTCACATAGGGGTGTCTGCACATCAGTGTGGGCTTCAAACCAATCAGCACACTTAACTGACTTCTTCCAAAAGATAGCTGTTGCAATGTTATAGATAGCATCTCATAGTTTTTCCCATATCTTGCTGGTGTCAGTGCCATCTAGATAGGGCATGGCTTCTTCAAGTGATTGAATAAACTTGCATACTTTTGAAGGGTCACAAGTCTTACCTATGTCAATGATAGAGCATCTGGATGCTCACCTTACTAAACATGAGCAAATGAACAGTATTACAATGTGCACTGTGGTAACTGCCACAGTGTTTTCCAGACTGACAAAGAGAGTATGGGTTACCATGAGACTACCTATACTGCTACATTTGGTGAGGACAAGGTCTAGTTGCTGCCAATGTTTCAGTCCTGGGTGTTGCCACAAACTTTGTGCTGGGGCTTGACATTGAAGAAGGTGGTGATTATGCAGAACTCATATTGGGAACACATTTCAAGGAGATGCTGTCCATTTTCATTCATCTTTTCTGTTTCAAGCTATCCCAGACAGGATGTTCAGCTGTGATGGTCACTGCTAACTCTGGCAATAAAGTCGCCAAGAATGAATAATGGTTCATGAGAAGGGACCTCACTGATGGCTATACTAAGTTCATCATTGAATTTGTCCTTGACTTCCAGGATAGAAGTTAAAGTAGGAGCACATACACTGAAGATGTTAACCCTGGCGACTGGTGTTTGTAGCTGAATTTTCAGCAGTCTCTCATTTTCCATGTATGGTGGTATTACTGAGCCAACATGATTGTTTCTGATTGTGAAATCAATGCCATGTTCCCCTAGTCTCTTCTGGAAGCTTCACATACCAGAAAAGTAAAGTCCTTTTCCCTGAGACATCCAATGGATGACAGCCTTGTTTCTTGGAGAGCCATAATATCACACACGCACACACACACACACACACACACACACACACACACACACACACACACACACACACACACACACACACACACACACACACACAGCAGCTTCCTCCTCACCCTATCACACTCACAGATATTCATCTATTCACACACACACACACACACACACACACACACACACACACACACACACACACACACACACACACACACACGCCCTAAATCCCCTGCTGCTATCTCCCAGTCAGCCAGTCAGACATATACTCACACATGCAATCACATATTGGGTCCCTCACATATACTTATGCACATACCTCCTAATCGCACCTTACTACTAAATGCCCCAGTACGTACCTTTACAGTGATGGATGGACATGGCCTTATAGCTACCACAGGGTACAAGGCATAGCCATGACAATCTACATAACTGAGCAATTCTATGAATCTCATGATGCCTACATTCCTTCCTGTAAGCAGTTCTGGTAGAAGAGCACATAGTTAATTAGCATATGCCTCTCTCCCAGACTGCCTCATTAGCATGTAGCAGAGCAAGGGAAATGGGACGGCATGATGAGAAATGTATTAGACCTATCGCTGAATGCTAAAAGGTTACTACTAGGTGTATACCTCATGTACACCTCACTCGAATTTTTATGAATCCATCCCAAAGATTTAATTTTTCATAACTTTGCTCTACCACTCCATGTACTGCAGCCTTCCTTAGTTGTATGGCTTTGCTCCCTATTTATTTCTACATTTGTAATTATTTAACAAATGCTCGTATTGTTGCACTGTAGTTAAACTACCTGGGTGGTAGAAAGACTTTGGATTTCAAATTGCAACTACATTACTAATATAGATATTGTTGTGCTGTGGAGTATTGTACTGTGGATAATCTGGGTCTATATTAGAAGCATGAACGGTCGGAATGTCAACAACAATGATTGACACGTATGTGTCGAATGATCATTTCAACAAACAGCCACATCATCGATTTCTTTCCAAGGGAAAGAAATTGGTTGGCTGTTGTGTTAAATCTTCCGTATTCCCCACTGTACTGCGATCTCAGAGTTAGTATATTTAGTTAGGAGGGGGTGGGGACCCAGCCCCCCTACATTGGGGAGTATGGGAGTGAAGCACCCCACTTTATAGTGTGTGTTATATTGTGTTTTTCATTTTTGGCCTATCGATTTCTTTCCCTTGGATAGAAATCGATGATGTGGCCGTTCACTGTAATGGTCGTTCAACACATATGTGTTGATCAACAGATTGTCGACATTCCAACCATTCTTGCTTTTAATATAGAACCGATAATCTGCCTTTAACATACAGACTTTGCTTTTACACTGATTAAATGCTACAATGAAATAGTAGGGCTTTCAGCTTATGAAATTTGTGTTATATTTATCTTAATTATCTTAATACACACTGTGCGTAAATTTTCAGTTATGATTTATTCTAACTGTTGTTATTCATGGTCACTAACTGAGGAGTCTTTCTACTTTGCAAAACCCTGATTCTGCAAAATCTCTCCATTAAGGTGTTTTCTTTCAAATTTTTACATTTTACTTTATGATTTTTGCTTGGCTCTAGAACCATGGGTGGCAAATATTAACTTCATTTTAATTCTTAATTTGAGTGAACACATCATAACATTTTGGAACAAGATTATTTGTGTCATAGTTTGCCTTACAGAGTACTTATAATTGAGTTGTAATATAAAAAAATGAGAATAAAATGCTATACCACCATTGGAAATACTGCAAGACACCACTTTAATACATCAATAAATGAGCACTTTCTTCTCTAATTAAACAACATCTTCAGATAAACTCAAAAGTTAAAATCCACAATTTAAATACCTCCTTAAAGGAATGTACCCAAACCAATACCCAAAAATTAAAAGTTAAATGTTTTCACTAAAAAACTTTTCCAACATTGCAATGTAAAATACTATAAGTAATTACATTTAAAAATTATGAAAACGCATTAAAACACATCAGTTGTCTAGAAAGTGCTTTAACTTTCAAAATACATGCAACTGAAAAATGTTCATTCAGTTCTGGACAATTACAAGTGTTCAGGAAAGCTGCTAATACAGCTCCCTTTTCTCCAATAACAATGGTTATGACCCTCTTCTAATGTTCTTACTCACTTTTTCTATAACAACAAATGTAAAGTTATGTCCAGGATGATCAAGGATATACTTGGCCAAAGTGTTAGTATGTTTTTTCTTCCTAATATTGTATTCATGCTCATAAATATGCTCCCATAATCTTTGTTTGGTCTTTCCTATGTGAAAACCCGAACATGATTGACATAATGCCACATATACTACACCAGTAGTTTCACAATTATATATCCCCTCTAAGTAATAGTTTCACACTGAATAGTATAATATTCACCTGTTTTGATGTACTTGCAGGAACCACAATGGCCACATATTCATAAAAGTGTTCAACAAGTTATTTCTTTTTTTTTTTAAATATTTTTATTGATTTTCATGAAATAAAATAATACAAGAAATATGATATATAAATATGCACAATATATGACTTAAAACCATCAGGACATGGAACAATAACTATTTGCAATGTCCACAATAGATATAATGCCATTGTTTTGATTACATTTTATCTAGTAGTTTTTCAAGCTTCAACAAAGTTAATTTCTTATGTGTTATCTTAGTAGTTTTTTTAGCTAATAGTAAAACATCTGTAAATTATAGGATTTTTTTACACTTCCAATTTGACGTAATGATTTTTCTTGCAATTGCAAGCAAGGACCAAAGAAGATGCACCTGTATTTTGGGGATATGTGTTGGTATCGGTGCATTGAACAGTAATAATGAGTCAGATACTTCACACTTGTCCAACCATAATACTTTTATGAAATTTCTGAACTCTATCCAGAATGGAGTTACTATTTTACATATAAGAAACATGTGTACCCAATCTGTACAAAGTATTTCCTTACATCTCAAACATTTATTAAGATTATTTTTTTATATCAAGTCCATCTTATGTGGGGTAATAAAGCTCCTATGGATATATTTCCAAGTGAAGATTTTCCAAGAAGGGGATGACATTGTGTTACTAACTGATTTAAGTACTAATTCTTTATCCCTATCTGAAAAAATGGATTTGTTTATTCTCTCTGTGACAATCCATAAGGAGTCCTCTGGGATTTGCATATTGGTTCTTAAAGATTTATATATACTTGACAATGATAGAATATTATTAACGTGCAAAGTGTTTATTTCACAAAGAAGAGAAAGTATTTTAGGTAAAGGTGTTGTGCTGGTGAAATGACATATTTTTAATTCATTAACTATGTATTCTCTAAATATTTGTATATTCAACCAGTTGTTATGCTTTATGTTATACCTGGCCATAAGAGAACATCGTTCATGGATATCATTATTGCAGAGAAACTGGTGCCAGAAAACTAAGCCATTTTCTTCCATTACTTTTATTTTAGATATGTGGAAAGAGTCCAGACATGCCTTCATGTATGCTATGGGAAATATTAAAAATATTAAGCGTTTTGTCATATGATTTTTGTTTATTATCTTTTTAAAATGATCTAATATATAATTAGTGAAAAGAGATTTTTCTTTTATTCTTATTGGTATTGTAGAAATGGTCTTTGACAACAAGGAAGATTTTTTTTATTTTCTGAGAACATATTATTGTCAATATTTGTGTCTGTGCAGATAATAAGATACTTACATGGAGATTTTTTCCAATTAGAACTATATTTGGAGTTTAACCATTGTCTGATCACATTAAGTATGGTTGATTCCACATAAAGTTCTAAATTTGGGAATGCTATTCCTTCATCTTTGCAGCTTATGTAGTGTCAAGCATGGCTGTTTCTTGGCTTTTGAGGAAATCATAAGAAATTTATTAACATAGAATTTAGTTGCTTAATTAACTTTTTGGATGGGGAGGCAATTAAAGTTTGGAAGGAGAACAAAATTTTGGGTAATATGATCATTTTTATTAATGGCAGTCTTTCTTCTATTGTGAAATACATTTTATTCCATCTATTTAAAAATTCCTGAACTGTGGATAATAGGTATTGTAATTTGTTTTTAAAGTATTATTCCAGTTTGACTTTATGTATATTCCTAAGTACTTAATGGTGCCATTTGCCCAGTTAAAATTGTTGTGTTTTCTTAGTAAAGTGTTTACTTTTTTATTTATTAATAATGTTTCTGTTTTGGCGTGATTAAAGCATAGGCCTGAAACCTCTTCAAAAACTTGCAGGGATTTTGTTATATGATCTAGAGAGAAATCTATATTTCCAATTGTTAGCATGACATCATCCGCAAAAAGTTGTATTTTAGAAATGTAGCTTGGACTAACAGAAAATCCCCTTGTATTATAATTTACTCTTATGAAGTTAGCTAGAGGTTCTACTGATAGGGCAAATAATAAGGGGGAGAGTGGGCAGCCTTGTCTAGTGCCTTTTAGGATGTTGAGCGGACCTGATAAAAAAAGCACCAATTTTGATGTATGATACTGAGTTAACATATAGTCTGTTAATTATATTGATAAAGTCAGGGGAGAAGTTATATACTTCTAATACTTTAAATAAATAGGACCAATATATAGAGTCAAAAACCTTGTTTAAGTCTAGGTTAATAATTGATAGTTCTTTTTTTTTTTTCCTGTTAGCATGATCTACTAAGGAAAGGAGCCTGATAACATTGTCTTGTACTCTTCTATTTAGGATGAAGCCTGTTTGATCATCACCTATTATGTTAGGCATCAGTTGATTTAATCTGTTAGCTAATATTGATGCAAAAATGTTATAGTCCACATTTAATAGTGAAATGGGACGATACAAAGTTACTATTTTGGGATCTTTGTCCTGTTTTAGGATAGGGGAAATCATGGCATATTTCCAGAAAGGGAATAAGCTTGTCTTTTTTTTGAACTCTTCAAAAACTTGTAAAAGTATCTTTAATGTATCGTCTGTGAGTACTTTATAAATTTCTCCTATTAATCCATCTAATCCTAGGGCTTTTTTGTTCTTAAGGCTTTGAATCCTCTCTTTTAGTTCACTTAATATTATTGGTTTGAGAAGTTTGATATTCTGTTCTATTGATAGTTCGTTGCCTATGTTCTCATTTAAGAAGTTATGTTTTGGGAAATTGTTATTAATGTTTGGATTTGTGTTATTTATTATTTCGTGATGTTTTCTGAAAGTCTCAAGAATTTCTTCTAACTCTGTTACAATTTTAGTTTTATTTTTAATTTCATAAACAATTTCCCTTATATGTTTAACATTGGTTAAGTTTTTTGATTTCACAGCTAATCTATGCATGTTTTTTGGTTAACAGAGTGAGACTGTAATTTGATTCTTTCTAAATTTAGTGCCACTTTGTGATTAAGAATTTCCATGTAATCAAGGTTTAATTGTTTCAGGCCTGTATTTGTGTTTATGTCTTTATTATTTAGATTTCTTTTTAGTTCAATTTTTGATTGTCTTCTTGATAGCGTACTATCCCATTCCTTTCATTTGTTTAGGTACCAGGTTTTGATTTTACCAAAAATGTAAGATTTCAGCATATCCCAAACAATAACTTTAGAAGTACTATCACTGTCATTTATGTCTAGAAATATTTTGATTTCTTTCGGTAACCATTCCTTAAACTCAGTTATCTTAACAATATATGCTGGTATTCTTTACCAGTACACTAGATGACTAGATTTCATGTGGATTTTAAAGAAAATAGCATTGTGGCTGGACACTGGACAGGAGCTAATGAAAACTTCCTGAATTTTTGAGAATAAGTAATCTGTAACCAATACCTTATCGATGGTAGTTTGTGTACCAAATCTGAGTAATGTGTGTATTTTAGGGATTTGGGTTGTATTTTTTCACAAATATTTCTTATATTTAAATTACTGATAAAGTTGTTCAATCATTTAGCAGGTTTAGATATCTTAAACTTATCACATTTAGTAGTGTCACTTCTGGAGAGAATACAGTTAAGATCACCTGCATATATTATTTCTCCCTTAGATTTGATTGCGATTAAGTCAGGATATTTATTCACTGTTGCAGCACCGATACCGGGTATCCAATAAGTATTGGCTAAAGTGATTAGTTTTTTTATTTATTTATAGAATAATTAAGGAGAACATGCCATTTTTGTCAGAATACATGTCAATTATTTTAGGTACTGGTAGTGTTTTCCTCTACAATGTAATGGTGCTTCTTCTTTTGGTCCTAAAATGTGATTCTGCAAGTATAAAGTAGCCATTAAAAGACATCATATTCAAATCTTCTTCTATTATATGAGTTTCTTGCAAGAATGCAATATCTATTTTCTTAGTTTTCAAATATTTGGTTAACTTCCTCTCTTTATAGGATTGTTGAGTCAATTTACATTTAAGAACAAACATTTATATGAAAACATTCCTATAGATTGTGTTAGATAGTAAAGATTCTGTTATGAACATAGCATGAACACTTAGTATAACTGTAAAACATTTAAAATTATTTACAAGTCTAAACATGGAATATTCAATTCCTGGTTTAATGAGAAGTTCCTCTAAACCACCTTCGTCCATCCTAAGAACAGTAATCTACATCCGTTCTGTGCTACTGCCATTACAATAATGGTATAGAATGTAATAAGAAGTGAGAAGAATAAAAGGCTACTCCTTAGAATTGCTACTGATTTGAATAGTGAAATATCAAAGTGTGTGAAATTAAAGTTAATAAGTCATGTGTGATAATTATGTATATTAGAAGTAATTATCTTTGTATAACCAAATCAGAGAGTAATTCTAAAACAAAAGACCTACTGTATTGTTACTGGAGTGTGAAAATAGTAATGCCTTTAGGTAGCATGTTTAGCTATGAGTCTAAAAAGTTTTCCAGATAGATTTAATAAAAAACATGGAACTATCAACAATTTTAAGTAAAAGCTATTAAGATTTAAGCTAGAGAGCACAATAGCTATCCAAGAAATATTAAGTGACTCTATCTGTAAATTAATTAGAACAGGTATTGCAAGTCCTGGCAATAACAAATGACGAAATTACTAATATCTGACTTCAGTACATATTATGCTAGAGACAACTATAGATATGCACATGTATAAATGGCACAGACAGCACAGTAATATGCAACAGTTGAACAGTAAATGCTATAGATACACAGACAAAGTAGGTTTGAATACCTCAGACCCATATATACTGTTATGCAGACATAGTGTAACAGGTTGCAAAATTGCTGTCAGCAATACAAATGTCTCAATACATATGCAAGGGTGATCACATCAAAATGGAAAGAGTTCACATTTCTAGGTACATATTATAAGGGTGGTTGTGTGTTAGTCATATAGAGCTATACCTATGTATACCTAGATAGAACAATGCATATGAACTACAAATGTATACCAAAGTCCATGATTACTGACCTGTGCATATATATCTTATGATAAGTTATGTTCAAAAAGGTTAGCTAGATAACAAAACAGGTATCTAGAAACTGGTATGTAACCCTCTCTGTAAACGTATGAGAGCTGTTACTTTTTTTACAGATTGTAGTTAAATAAGAACCTTGGTCTTTTAAAAGCATACATATCTTACTTTCATCAAACTGGATATGTTAGGTTCATACTAGGCTAACTGCCCTTGTGGGCCATTTTAAGCCTAGCCAATTATCCCATGTGAGAATCAAACTCTGCACCTTGTGTCTGTAAAGTAAACATCTTAACCATTATGCCAACCTCCCACCCAGTTAAACTGAGGAAAGCATAGTAATTATCATAAAAATAAAAGGAGAGAAACAGACAAATTAAAAAAAAATTCTTTCTGTATGCTAAATATTTTCATTAAATGAACAATTAGAAGCCTTTCTGCAAACCTATCTGTGAACTTCAGTTAAAAGCTTGTTTAATTATCTGCATTGTTACAAGTAATTAAAACATTGAATATGCATTTTAACAAAGTCAAAATATTTACCATTTTTAAAAGTTTCTATATCAATGTGCAGCCTTTAGCACTTACTTAAAGTAAATCCTTTCATTTCTTAATAGTCCTTTTGTTCTCAGCAATTCTGTGTCATTAACTTCCTTATTCTCCTTAGATATCATCTCAGCATGCTGAGAGGTCAAAGGTCATGCTGCACATCTATTTGTGCTGTTAACAGTGATGTAATCAGTTTACAAACAAGCAGGAAGTGTTCTAGGCTCAAGAAAGAGTTCTTTTGAAGCGTTTTGATTTTTTGGCGGCAAAATACAGCACAAAGGTAATTTGAACAAGTAGATTGTGCCCAAAATGTTGTATGGCACTTGTGCATAACAAAAAAAAAAAAAAAAAAAAAAAACAGGCAGAGAGAGTTAAGTAAATCATACAGTAAAATGCTTAAAATACTTATTTTTGAACAGTAAATCTGTACATTGTAAAGCCCACTTCCCCTTCCACTTCCCTCAGTTTTAATATACTTTTTTTAATATAAAATTAGCACTATTTACATATTAAATAAAAACTTTCTGCTATTTATCTCATATTAATCTATAAAGCCAAAAGTCTGTGTAGAATGTTTGTATGGTCACAGCAGATGTTTACTTTGTGTAGAAATCTTATTATAACTTTATATGATGGGTATAGTGTGTTAATTGTAATAAGTTTAAATGGAAATAGTATGAATCATTTGCATACTGTGTGAAGCTGTTGTTTGAAGGCTATTGTCATTTTCTGACTGTGTCTGTAAGATTAGTGGAACAGTGTGAATGGATAAGATAGAGAGGAGAAAAAAAGAATCAGTAAGTGCTGGGTAGCAATATTATGCTACCATTGATGTAATGCATAGCCTGCATTATAAATATTTGCTGTAAGGTGTTTATATTACTGCAGATTATTTTTAAGTAAATATTTAAACAAGTTTCTTTATATTGAAGTACTTAGCAACTGCCTATATTATTATGCAAAATAAAAGGAAAAGAATGAAAAACAAAAGAAAGTAAGAAAAAGGACAGCAGTATTGAGAAACAGAAAAAGGTAATATAGAAGAAAGCAGGCTTAAGTATAAAGATTTTATATATATATATATATATATATATATATATATATATATATATATGTGTGTGTGTGTGTGTGTGTGTGTGTGTGTGTGTGTGTATATACACTAAATAAGTAGAATGTTTGTACCTTATGATTCCATTTGTATCCTGTGTTTTCAGATGTATTGTTTGTTAATAAGTTCTGAGAGTGATGATTTTATACTATTTCCCCTTAAGCTTCTTACTAGATTTGTCAGCTGTAGTTATTTTACCATTAGCAGCTTGTCTTTTTAGACTGGGCAAAGAAAGGTCCATTTCTTCTACTTTCTCAAGTAAGTTGCTTTTCCTCACGAAGGCTGATGCTTCGCCAAGAGCATTAAATATTTTTTTGACCACCCAAAAGGGTAATTTTGATTCTGGCTGGAAACATTATCCGGGCTTTAATGTTGGCTTTTTTTAAGTCTTTAATAAGTGGGAGACATGCTTTTCTCTTTGTGATCACAGTGGAAGTGTAATCATTGTCAAATGTTATATTTTTCCCATTGACTTGGACTGGATTTCCTGACCATGCAGCTCTTAGTATTAAGTCTTTGTTTTGTCTAGATAGGAATTTTACAATGATGGATCTTACAGCTGTTGAATTTTTTGATGTAGATGTATATGACAAGGACCTGTGGGCTATCTCGATTCCGAAAGATAAAGCTTCAGGGAGGTTTAGTATTTTTGGAAGCCAATCATTTAGGAAGAGAATCATATTATTTCTTTCCATTTTCTCTGGAACTCCATAGATCCTAATGTTGTTTCTTCTGGATCTATACTCTAGGTCTGCCAACTTTTCTAGTAACTGGTTATTTTGTTTTAGTAAAAAGTTTATCTGGTTATCATTTTCCATTTGCCTGCCATCTGTTTCACTTACTGATTCTTCTATAGCTGCTATTTTGTCAGAGTGAGTAGTAATAATTTCCTTTAAGTCATCAATTTGTTTTTTGCTTTCTTTCTTCATATTTTCCATAATCTTGTCTAAATTATCCATCTTTAGAGAAAGGTCTTGGAAGCTGGTTATTATTGTTTGAAGTTCCTTTTTCATAGTGCTGTCTTGTAGAAATGCCTTCGAGTGACTCAAAGCTGTTTCAGTCTGTAACTGGTGATAGAACTTCTGACAGGTAATATGTTGGTAAATAATTGAAAAAAAATAAGATTTCTTCTGATAAAGTTGTTCACAATATCAAGATAAGTAGTTGTGGAAAAATTCTTCAATGTTTGTTGAGTTAAAATAGAAAAATCCTATCAGAAAAAATCATTTCAGGCAGATCATCAAGAAAGTTCAGCTAACTCCTTGGCATCTTGGCCACACACCCCCAACAAGTTATTTCTGATGTTACTGTTTTTGAAGATAGTTTTTAAATATATGCCTTTCTTATAAACTATAACTGTTTTTCCCCAGTTTCTCCTTGACAGCCACATCATTCCTCACAATAATCCAGTTTTTTATTACAAATCTATTTCAGCCTGTTACAATCTGTGTTGAAAGCAGTGATAAAGTTGCTGCAGGCTTCCTAGTGAACTTTGTAGCTATTATGTGTGGTATTTCCTGAGGCAGCCAAAATGTCAGCTCTTAGTGTATTTAAAATGGATACAAAGTACCCAAGCTCTCTTTTATGTTGGACTTCCTACATTAATTGACTCAACAACATCTCAGGGTACCCCCTTTTTCCAAACATCTCTTTATGTTTACCACATTCTTCTCCAAAATGGAAATCTAATGTAATCATTTATGTGGCCCTTATAAGCTATGCTTTTAAAACTGCTCTCTTTTGGGGGAGGTCATGTGCACTGGTGTATTATAAAAATGAATTAGAGTATGTAGGTTTTCTGTAAATGCAGGAGGTGTACCTGTTGTTATCTATATCTTGTTCTAATAAAACATCCAAATGTCCTATCCTTTCTACTCTTCTCTCATATTTAAATGTCAAAAATTCAGTTGTTTCATTACTATATTGCAAAAATGGAGCTATCCTTTATTTTGTATCTTTCCAAACTATAAATATATCATCAAAATAATGGATATAAGGTCTACACAACTCCTTCATCTGATGGTTAAATAAGTACAAATGCTCCCATTGAACCATAACTATATTGGCGAACAAAGACCTGCAAGGTGACCCCATTGCCTCTCCAGGTTTTTGTAGGTAACATTGTCCCTCAAATATTAGAAAATTATTGTTAAAAGTCATTTCCAGCAGTTAGTAATATAAAGTATTTGCTTCCTGTGGTAGTCCTTTATGGAATAAATAATTTCTGAACCATTGACTGCCCATATCATGAGGAATTACAGTATATAAATCTTTAATTTAAGGTCCATCAAGACTACTTCTGTATTTGCTTTTTTGCAGGGACAAAAGTTAATCCTTTTGAAAACATCTCTACAATGTTCACATCAATATTTACTGTTGAAAAGTTATATACTTTAATGTCAATATCATGGTCTGTTACTATAACAAAATTTGAACCAGTTGTATCTAAGTTGTTAACATTATTTTCAGTCATTGTGACAGTTACCTCTAAAGATAACATTGTCTCCTTGGCCCTCTTTGCTGTTGATGTGATTGGCTGAGTTGTGGGTGCTGTGTTCTGTTGTTTTCCATTCATTCCTTGGGGGAGGTGTGTAAAGGTGCTGGCATTCCAATTGATTTCTCCAGTTTTTCTCCTTGATTCTTTCAGAGCATCTCAATGGGGGGGGTCTGAAGAAGTCTATTAATTAGAGATGAAAGTGCTCATTTATTGAAATATTAAAGAGGTGTCTTGCAGTATTTCCAGTGGTGGTATAGCATTTTATTCCCCTTTTGGATTATAAGTCTGTGGGTTTTTTTCTGCATTTTTCTGAGTTTGTGTTGCAAGAATGCTATGCCTATGGGTGGTCCTGCTACTTCACCTTCAATCTGAATTCCCAAAAGTGGCCGAACACAGATCCCCCGGACTCGAGCTGTGAAGATAACCAAGCAAACACCAAGTTCTTCCTTCGTCACACAGGTTTATTGTGAAAATACGCCAACAAACAGGATACAGAGCTAATTGCAATGGTTTAGCGCTTTCATCTGGAGGAACCAGATTTCTTCAGAACCATTTGCATCCACATACCATTTCCTTTTATATCAATTTTGGCGCCAAAACATTTTTTACTTAAAATAATATTTAAAAATCTATGTAAAAATAATTTATACATGTAAACAACTGTAATTAATTAATAATATAATTAATGTAAAAATTCAACATTAATTTAATAAGAATCATACATACTATGTAGCATAAAAACTTCAATACCAAATCTATTCTAATATAAATTAATAATACTGCAAACTCAACAAACTTCTAGACATAGTTCTCCTATTTCATGACCTTATCTATTTAACAATGTATAAAAATGTATATATATATGTATATATATATATACTACATACCACATAATTATACTACTATTGCCCAATCCCTATGACCTATTCAAATCATAGGAGTTGTAGGAAAAAAAAATATAAAAAGGAAATTATTTCTATTCTAGGACTAAGAAAGGCTTTAAACTAATATGATCATTAATCCCAGGTGGGGAAGTGGCATCTAAACAAATTTGCCACTTACTCACCATCCAGGCCAAATATGTTTTCCAATTGCCACCCCGATCACTCACTTCAACTTGGTCTATGATGGCAAAATTAAAGGTGTGATCGTTACCTTTGTCTATTATGTGTCTACTCAATGCATTCTTGGAATCTCCTTTCTTGATTCTATACAAGTGCTCATATATACGCGTCTTAAATTTTCTCTCGGTCTTCCCTATGTAATACGCGGAGCACTTGACACAAGTAGCCATATATACAATACGCTGGGTGTTGCAATTTCCTTTTTTAGGGAATACTATAGATCTAGTAATATTCTTTAACCTAATCCTTACATTGGTGTTGATGTTTTTACATTGACTACAAGCACCACAGCACGTAGTACCCTTTTTGCTTATACCATTCTGACCCTTTCTTCCATTTTCAATCATCCTTTTCAAATTATTTCCTGTTTTAAATACAGTTGATGGTTTTGTTCCTAGTATATGGCCAATAGATACTGAAGTCGATATCAATTCCCAATGTTTTTTCAGAATTTCTATCACTATGTTAGTATAGGGGTTGAACCTTATAATACATACTCTGTTGTCATAATCCGTATTAATATTAGTACTTATCGTACTTCCTTTTCCTAACAAGGGTTCGTATTTGTGTCCCCATTCTGTCTTAACATATGATATAATATTTTCTAACATAGTTTTGGGGTATCCTCTATCATAAAATAATTTGAATACAACATCCAATTCACTTGTCATAACCTCTCTGGACGATGACATTCTGGCTACACGTATACTTTGGCCCTTTACCACATTGCGAAAAATGTGTGCTGGGTGACAACTACTAAAATATATGTAGTCATTTGAAAACGTTGGTTTTCTGTAAATCTTTGATGCAAACCCCTTTCCTGTATTACTTATCCACGTATCCAGATATGCTATTCCTTCTTTGTCATATTGATAAGTAAATTTCAAGAATTCCGTAGTTTTATTGAGATATTCAATAAAAACTGGTATCTTATCAACTGGACCTTTCCATATAATAAACATATCATCCAGGAACCTTGTATACAATCCTATGTATTGATAATATTCACTGGGAAATATGTACTTGTTCTCCCACTCAAGCATGACCAAATTTGCGAAAATGGGGGCACAAGAGGCCCCCATAGCAACTCCACGTATTTGTCTGAAGTATTCCCCTGAGTGGTAAATATAATTATGATTGAGAACAAGTCCCATCATGTCCATAATTAAATTTATTTTGTCCCAACTACAACCTGAATATTTAGTCATACTATTGTAAAAATATTCCAGTCCCGTATTCGCAGGTATACTGGAAAACAAGTCTTGTACATCCACTGTAAGGAAGACTAAATTTTCTTCCCAAACCTCCATGGTTAGTTTACTCAAAAAATCCCATGAATCTTTCACTATGTGATCCACTTTTGTATATATTTGTTTCATCCAATGATCAATTGCAACCCCTAACTTAAAAGTTTTTTATTTAGAACCTGATATTATTGGCCCAAAAGGCGGATGTTCCAAATTTTTGTGTATCTTTGGTATCCCTATAATGTGGGACAATATAGGAAATTTGTTTCTTAAATACTCATATAGTTCACTAGTTATTCTATTATCTAGTAAGTATTCCTCAACTACTAGGTCAATCCTTCTATGTCCTATATTGATTTGATTCTGGGATACCTGTTCATAGTTACCTGATTCATATAAGATTTTATGTATTTCGTTTTGATATAATTGGCTGTCGAAAATCACAATCCCTCCACCCTTATTCTAATCCTTCATTATTCTAATCTAGTCATTCATTATAAGCTTTTCCAAACATTTTCTTTCTTCCTTATTTAAGTTGTCACTAGTAGCAGATGAATCGACTCTGTTTGTTTTTATATCTCTATACAAAGTATATAAGTCCTTACATACCATTTTCTCATACAAAGCAATTTGTGTATTCATAACAGGGATATATGTGCTTTTCTTAACTAATTTCTTGCTATTAATGTTAACATTTCCCTTTTTTGAATCATCATTAAACTATACAGCTAAATTTAATCTCCTACAAAAAAGTTTAACTTCCTTAATTGTATCAAAAATATCAAAATGTACAGTAGGGATAAATTTCATTCCCTTACTAAACAATGTTATAATTTCATCTGTAACATGAACTTGAGTATAATTGTATACTTTGAACCCTTCAAAACTATGTATACTAGGATACCTCTCCATTCTCTCCACAGACTTAGATGTAAAGGAACCATTTACTTTTTCCTTCTCACTATAATGGTCCGTAGATTGTTTAAGGGGAGAAATAGATGTGTATGTGGAGTGATTTCCACTTAATAAAGCGTCAGTTGATCTAGCATTATTTCTTGTTAATATCTCCTTTGCCATCTCTTGGGTGCCAGATAGTATCGCCCCCCCTGAAAATTTTCATCTTCATTCATCCTATACTTCCTTCTTCTTCCTTTAGTGTATACTGGTTCAAATTCTCCCTCCCCATCATGTTCATATTGGGGCCAAATATATGCTCTTCCTATCCTGTACATTTCTAGGTCACGTTCAATTTCATTCATTTTTCTGTTGTATACATTAAGCACTTTACTTTTTGCATTATTAAATTGTTTAGAATACAAATCATACCACTCTACAAAATTCACATCTTGTATAATGGATTCATTTAATACCTCTACCTCCTGTAATAAAACATTATTTTTTTCCTCATTACATTTAATTAGTGCCTTCATATAGGTATAACCAAACTCATCAAACATCTTGTTAAACATTTGCTCAATTTTAGAAGTGTATTTTATACCCAATGGTAATTTAAAAAATCTCAAACCTTTAGGTACAACTTGTAACAATAAACATTTTTCAAGGTATGCATTGTCAATTCTCACACTCCTCAGTTGTATCTATTTTTTCCCAAGTGAATAAATTCTAGCCTTTACATCTTCATTTATTACATTTTGTTCATTCACATAGTGTTTTTGCTTATATTCATTTATATTTTTCCCCACAAAATCATACTCTTCGGCTAAAAAAATCATTCAATACATTAGTTACATTTGTAGCATGTTCCCGACAGTCCCTTTTTTGGTTATACATCAATTTAGGGCTAGATAGTCACTCAATGTTTACAGTACCTTTGTTTTTAGCATTTGCTTTACTAGCGATTGCTGAATAAGTCCGTAATGGTTCACGCTGATGTTTCGGACGTGCCCCCATTCTTATATTCTCACTATTAGTGTGGAATAAGCTGAAGTCAAATGTAAAGTCGGCTTCCACTGATACGTTTGTGTTATCATCCCTAATATCCAAATTGTGCTGATTGTTAGTTGTTATCCCTTCACACTGTCCGTTAGGGATTTCACTACCATCACTATTAACTTCAACTAGTACCGCTTCCACATGCGATGTCTCTGTGTTTGTTTTTAGTATTTTTGCGGGTTCCCCGCTTGCCGTTACAGCTTCAGTTAACTTCTGAACAAGTTCAAGTAGTCTGTTTACGTCGCCTTGAAGCGACGTCACTTCAGACCGGAGCAAACAGTATTCTTCACGACTCAATGGAGTCCCAAGAGAATCCACCTCTGCCATCACACAACTGGTAATAAACAACAGAAATCAACAAAATGAATTCCCAAAAGTGGCCGAACACAGATCCCCCGGACTCGAGCTGTGAAGATAACCAAGCAAACACCAAGTTCTTCCTTCGTCACACAGGTTTATTGTGAAAATACGCCAACAAACAGGATACAGAGCTAATTGCAATGGTTTAGCGCTTTCATCTGGAGGAACCAGATTTCTTCAGAACCATTTGCATCCACATACCATTTCCTTTTATATCAATTTTGGCATCAAAACATTTTTTACTTAAAATAATATTTAAAAATCTATGTAAAAATAATTTATACATGTAAACAACTGTAATTAATTAATAATATAATTAATGTAAGCTGCTTAATGTATACAACAGAAAAATGAATGAAATTGAACGTGACCTAGAAATGTACAGGATAGAAAGAGCATATATTTGGCCCCAATATGAACATGATGGGGAGGAAGAATTTGAACCAGTATACACTAAAGGAAGAAGAAGGAAGTATAGGATGAATGAAGATGAAAATTTTCAAGGGGGGGGCGATACTATCCGGCACCCAAGAGATGGCAAAGGAGATATTAACAAGAAATAATGCTAGATCAACTGACGTTTTATTAAGTGGAAATCACTCCACATACACATCTATTTCTCCCCTTAAACAATCTACGGACCATTATAGTGAGAAGGAAAAAGTAAATGGTTCCTTTACATCTAAGTCTGTGGAGAGAATAGAGAGGTATCCTAGTATACATAGTTTTGAAGGGTT
Source organism: Protopterus annectens (assembly GCF_019279795.1). Taxonomy (NCBI): domain Eukaryota; kingdom Metazoa; phylum Chordata; order Ceratodontiformes; family Protopteridae; genus Protopterus; species Protopterus annectens. The sequence continues at coordinate 707,607,744 of NC_056735.1, forward strand.
CAAAGTATACAATTATACTCAAGTTCATGTTACAGATGAAATTATAACATTGTTTAGTAAGGGAATGAAATTTATCCCTACTGTACATTTTGATATTTTTGATACAATTAAGGAAGTTAAACTTTTTTGTAGGAGATTAAATTTAGCTGTACAGTTTAATGATGATTCAAAAAAGGGAAATGTTAACATTAATAGCAAGAAATTAGTTAAGAAAAGCACATATATCCCTGTTATGAATACACAAATTGCTTTGTATGAGAAAATGGTATGTAAGGACTTATATACTTTGTATAGAGATATAAAAACAAACAGAGTCGATTCATCTGCTACTAGTGACAACTTAAATAAGGAAGAAAGAAAATGTTTGGAAAAGCTTATAATGAATGACGAGATCAGAATAATGAAGCACGATAAGGGTGGAGGGATTGTGATTTTCGACAGCCAATTATATCAAAACGAAATACATAAAATCTTATATGAATCAGGTAACTATGAACAGGTATCCCAGAATCAAATCAATATAGGACATAGAAGGATTGACCTAGTAGTTGAGGAATACTTACTAGATAATAGAATAACTAGTGAACTATATGAGTATTTAAGAAACGAATTTCCTATATTGTCCCACATTATAGGGATACCAAAGATACACAAAAATTTGGAACATCCGCCTTTTGGGCCAATAATATCAGGTTCTAAATCAAAAACTTTTAAGTTAGGGGTTGCAATTGATCATTGGATGAAACAAATATATACAAAAGTGGGTCACATAGTGAAAGATTCATGGGATTTTTTGAGTAAACTAACCATGGAGGTTTGGGAAGAAAATTTAGTCTTCCTTACAGTGGATGTACAAGACTTGTTTTCCAGTATACCTGCGAATACGGGACTGGAATATTTTTACAATAGTATGACTACATATTCAGGTTGTAGTTGGGACAAAATAAATTTAATTATGGACATGATGGGACTTGTTCTCGATCATAATTATATTTACCACTCAGGGGAATACTTCAGACAAATACGTGGAGTTGCTATGGGGGCCTCTTGTGCCCCCATTTTCGCAAATTTGGTCATGCTTGAGTGGGAGAACAAGTACATATTTCCCAGTGAATATTATCAATACATAGGATTGTATACAAGGTTCCTGGATGATATGTTTATTATATGGAAAGGTCCAGTTGATAAGATACCAGTTTTTATTGAATATCTCAATAAAACTACGGAATTCTTGAAATTTACTTATCAATATGACAAAGAAGGAATAGCATATCTGGATACGTGGATAAGTAATACAGGAAAGGGGCTTGCATCAAAGATTTACAGAAAACCAACGTTTTCAAATGACTACATACATTTTAGTAGTTGTCACCCAGCACACATTTTTCGCAATGTGGTAAAGGGCCAAAGTATACGTGTAGCCAGAATGTCATCGTCCAGAGAGGTTATGACAAGTGAATTGGATGTTGTATTCAAATTATTTTATGATAGAGGATACCCCAAAACTATGTTAGAAAATATTATATCATATGTTAAGACAGAATGGGGACACAAATACGAACCCTTGTTAGGAAAAGGAAGTACGATAAGTACTAATATTAATACGGATCGTGACAACAGAGTATGTATTATAAGGTTCAACCCCTATACTAACATAGTGATAGAAATTCTGAAAAAACATTGGGAATTGATATCGACTTCAGTATCTATTGGCCATGTACTAGGAACAAAACCATCAACTGTATTTAAAACAGGAAATAATTTGAAAAGGATGATTGAAAATGGAAGAAAGGGTCAGAATGGTATAAGCAAAAAGGGTACTACGTGCTGTGGTGCTTGTAGTCAATGTAAAAACATCAACACCAATGTAAGGATTAGGTTAAAGAATATTACTAGATCTATAGTATTCCCTAAAAAGGAAATTGCAACACCCAGCGTATTGTATATATAGCTACTTGTGTCAAGTGCTCCGCATATTACATAGGGAAGACTGAGAGAAAATTTAAGACGCGTATATATGAGCACTTGTATAGAATCAAGAAAGGAGATTCCAAGAATGCATTGAGTAGACACATAATAGACAAAGGTAACGATTACACCTTTAATTTTGCCATCATAGACCAAGTTGAAGTGAGTGATCGGGGTGGCATTTGGAAAACATATTTGGCCTGGATGGAGAGTAAGTGGCAAATTTGTTTAGATGCCACTTCCCCACCTGGGATTAATGATCATATTAGTTTAAAGCCTTTCTTAGTCCTAGAATAGAAATAATTTCCTTTTTATATTTTTTTTCCTACAACTCCTATGATTTGAATAGGTCATAGGGATTGGGCAATAGTAGTATAATTATGTGGTATGTAGTATATATATATATATATATATATATATACATATACATATATATATATACATTTTTATACATTGTTAAATAGATAAGGTCATGAAATAGGAGAACTATGTCTAGAAGTTTGTTGAGTTTGCAGTATTATTAATTTATATTAGAATAGATTTGGTATTGAAGTTTTTATGCTACATAGTATGTATGATTCTTATTAAATTAATGTTGAATTTTTACATTAATTATATTATTAATTAATTACAGTTGTTTACATGTATAAATTATTTTTACATAGATTTTTAAATATTATTTTAAGTAAAAAATGTTTTGGCGCCAAAATTGATATAAAAGGAAATGGTATGTGGATGCAAATGGTTCTGAAGAAATCTGGTTCCTCCAGATGAAAGCGCTAAACCATTGCAATTAGCTCTGTATCCTGTTTGTTGGCATATTTTCACAATAAACCTGTGTGACGAAGGAAGAACTTGGTGTTTGCTTGGTTATCTTCACAGCTCGAGTCCGGGGGATCTGTGTTCGGCCACTTTTGGGAATTCAGTTTGTTGATTTCTGTTGTTTACTTCACCTTCAATGCCAATTCAACCAATCATGTCGACAGCAATGAGGGCCAAGGAGGATTTGACTGCCACAATGACTGAAAATAATGTTAACAACTTAGATAAAACTGGTTTGAATTGTGTTATAGTAACAAATGATGATGGGGACTTTAAAGTATTGATGCAAACATTGTAGAGATGTTTTTCATAAGGATTAACTTTTGTCCCTGCAAAAAAGCAAATGAAGCTGTAGCCTTGATGGACCTTAAATTATATTTAAGGAAATCAAATTTTAGACTTATTTTTAATGATCTATCAGCATCCGTGGGAAGTCTACAGATTTCCAGTTCATTTAACACCCCCTTCATCCGGTTTTACAGTTATATGAGAAAGTGTGCAAATTAGACATAAGGAACATAATGACTAAAAAGAATAAGAAAAGAGATTATAATATGGGTGCACATGAACATAATTGTAGTACATCAGAAAATAGAATATAAGGATTATGAAACTGGATAAGGGAGGTTGGCTATCATGTTTAGTAATGCTTGTTGTGATAGAATGTTAGAAATACCGGAATAGGATACTTACAAACTAGTTACAAGGAACAAACTTTGTGTGGCTTACAATAAAATTAAGTCACATTTGAATGACGTTTATTAAATGCCACATGAATATTGATGAGTTTAATTATATTAACATGGTTTCTCCCACAACACCGATTTTATATGGAGTACCTAAGTTACATAAAATTGTTATGAATCCACCTATGTGCCCTATAGTTGATGTGAGGGGTTCCATCACCAGTGCATGCACAAAATTTTGGATGAGAAACTAAAAGTATTATTGAAGGATGAAGTACATGTACAGTATGTAAAGATTCATGGGACTTTTTGAACAAGATAAACAATCTGGAATTTAATGTCACTAACATCTGTATCACTATTGATGTTAAGGATTTATATACTGTAATTTCTCATGATGTGGGCATTCAATGGTTCAGAGATTATTTATTCCATAAATGACTGCCACAGGAAGCAATTAATTTATATGAGGAACTTCAGGAAATGATTTTGAACAATAGTTTTCTAATATTTGGGGGACAATGTTACCTACAAAAAAACTGGAGTGGCAATGGGGTCACTTTGCGGGTCTTTGTTCGCCAATATGGTTATGGTTCCAAAGGAGGATTTGTACTTATTTAACCATCAGATGAAGGAGTCATGTAGACTTTATGTACATTATGTGGACAATATATTTACAGTTTGGAAAGATGCAAAAGAAAAGATAGCTCCATTTTTGGAATATAGCAATGAAACAACTGAATTTTTGACATTTATGTATGAGATAGGAGTAGAAAGCATAGCATATTTGGATGTTTTATTAGAAAAAGATATAGATAACAACAGGTACACCTTCAGCATTTACAGAAAACCTACATACTCTAATTTATTTTTACACTACACCAATGTACACTCCTTCCCCAAAAGAGAGAAGATTTAAAAGCACAGCTTGTAAGGGCTGCACAAATGGTTACATTAGATTCACACTTTAGGGTAGAATGTAGTAAACTTAAAGAGATGTTTGAAAAAAGGGGGTAACTTGAGATGTTGTTGAGAGAATTAATGTAGGCAGTCCAACATAAAAGGGAGCTTAGGTACTTTGTACCCATTTTAAATACACTGAGAGCTGACACTATGGCTGCCTCAGAAAATACCTCACATAACAGCTACAAAGTTCACCAGGAAGCCTGCAGCAACTTTATCACTACGTTCAACATAGATTGTAGCAGGTTGAAATAGATTCTTAATAAAAACTGAATTATTATGAGGGATGATGTGGCTGTCAAGGAGAAAATGGGGGAAAAACAGTTATAGTTTATAGGAAATACACACATTTCTGAAATATCTTTCAAAATAATAACATCAGAAGTCCTACATGAACTACAAGAAGAGCTAAACCCAAACATAAAACTACTGTTCAATCTCAGCCTTACTACAGGATATGTACCCAAAGAGTGGCGTACAGCAACAGCGGTCCCTCTCCACAAAGGTGGTGCCTCAACGGATCCTGGAAACTATTGCCCCATAAGCCTGACTAGCTTGGTCTGCAAAACTATGGAAAGGATGATCATGGACCTCATAAATAAAGATATTGGGGACCTACAGACACTGGATCCTACCCATTTCAGCTTTGTTAAGGGCATATCCTGCCTCTTAAACCTGGTCAACTTCTTTGAAACAGTCACCAAGGCCATTGACGAGGGGAAGTTGGTCAACACAGCCTACCTGAACCTCGCAAAAGCCTTCGATACAATACCCCACTCGGGCATTATAGATAAGCTCACCAGCTTAAATATAAACCCCTATGTCACTAGATGGGTTGCAAACTGGCTCAAGGACAGAACCCACATGGTTAGAATTGTTGGAGCCATGTCAGACTCCAAACCAGTTACAAGTGGCATCCCACAAGGCTCAGTCCTGGGACCTCTCTTGTTCGGTATATATTTCTCAGAGGTACAGGCCAATACGGAAGGACTCTGGCTGACCAAGTTCGCAGATGATTGCAAACTGGGTGCCATAATCGACTCTCCAGCCGACACAAGCATCCTCCAAAAGGGCCTCATAGAAACAGACAACTGGTGCCAGAGACATGGCCTCAAGCTAAACGCCAAAAAGTGTATAGTCATCCCCTTTGACAAAAACAAAGTGCCCACACATTACCACATAAGTGGTAATCCATTAAGTACAGAAGAAGTAATTAGGGACCTGGGGACCCAAGTTGATAGCAATCTCTCATTTGACAACCACGTGGCCAAAGTGGTTAGAAAAACATTTTATATAGCCCACCTAATCATGAAGGGATTCACATCTAGATCAGGGGAGGTCATCGTGCCTCTTTACTCATCCCTCATCAGGCCCATAATTGAGTACAATGCCCCATTTGGGATGTACCTTACCAGACACCTGCAGCAACTGGAAAGACCCCAAAAGTATCTCACCAAAAGGATCAAAGGGCTCAAACAGATGCCATATGCTGCCCGGTTAAAGAAACTCTAGCTCTACTCAGTTGCATACCGCCTGCTCAGAGGCGATCTGTGCCTGACGTATAAAGCCATGTCCAACCCGGAATTAATGGACATGCTGCACCTCAGAAAATCCAAATCCCATTGAGCTATGCGCTCAAGAGACTTGAACCTCACCACTGAAATAAATAGGACATGCTGGAGGGACAGATTCATAACCCAGAGGCTCCCTTCACTCTGGAATAAAATCCCAGTCCAGGTTAGGCAGTCCCTCATTGACTCTCTTCAAGAGGAATCTTGATGAGTGGATGGGAGATCGTAGGTTTACCCCGGGTATCACTTCTGTGTCACTGTTAGACAGAGGCACAGTATACTAACCTCGAAAAAGGGCATAGCAAAATTAATTTAAAATGGGTGGTGAAAGCCAAACACACTCTGGCTAGGCTTATAAATGCACTAGGACAGATAGCCTAGTATGAACCTATGAACCTATGAACCTAACCTATGAACTTGATAAATCCTGTTTTGAATAAATGTGGCCATTGCAGTTACTGTAAATACATCAAAATAGGTGAATGTTTTACTACCCAGGGTGAAACTATTACTTACAGGGGAGATATAACTGTGAAACCACTGGTGTAATATATGTAGCATTATGCCAATCATATTCAGGTTTTTACATAGGCAAGACCAAACGAAGATTAGTGGAGGATATTTATAAGCATGAATATGATATTAGGAAGAAAAAACTTGCTAACACATTGTCCAAGCATATCTATGATCATCCTGGAAATGACTTTACATTTTTTTTCTAGAAAAATAGAGTAAAAAAACATTATAGGAGGGTCATGGCCATTGTTATTGGAGAAAAGGGAGCTGTACTGGCAGTTTTTCTGAACCCATGTAATTGGCTGGGGCTGAACAAACATGCTTCAAATACATGTATTTTGAAACTTAAAGCACTTCCTAGATAACTGGTGTGTTTTAATGCTTTTTCATGATTTTTAAATGTAATTACTTATAGTATTTTACATTGCAATCTTGAAATATTTTTAGAGAAAACATTTAACTTTTAATTTTTGAGTATGTTTTTAGTTACATTCCTTTAAGGAGATAATTGCTGATGGTCACCTGCATTGTGTACTTTGAGTTTGATTATTTAAATTGTGGATTTTAACTTTTGAGTTTATCTGAAGACATCTTTTAATTAGAGACAAAAACACTCATTTATTGAATTATTAAAGAGGTGTCTTGCAGTATTTCCAATGGTGGTATAGCATTTTAGTATCATTTTGTATTACAAGTTTGTGATTTTTTTTCTACATTTATAAGCCGCGGTAGTGCAGCGGTAGCATTTTCAATTCACAGCAAGAGGTTCTCGTGTTTGATTCTCGGCTGGAGCGCCTTCTGTGTGGAGGCTGCATGTCCTCCCCGCAGTGAAGTAGCATTCAAAAGACATGCGTGAATGGGCGTGCCTTTGTTGAAGGTTGGGCATCGAGCTTGCACCTCGGCACTGTAAAAATCTACTGCCAATCATTAGCAGACCGGAGTTCTGCTGTGGCGGGAAAAGCCGAAAGAAAAACAACAACAACTGAGTTGTAATATGCCTGTCACCTAGTTAAGGAGCTCATAGTTGCAAAAGCTTAGTTTATTTCCTCCCTTAACTTGAGTGAACAAGTCATGCTAAGATTTTGGCACCCAACAATTTGAGTTCATTGATTGCTCTAGAATTGTTGTGAAATATACCTGTTCACTTATAATCTACTAAGAAGAAAAAAGTAATAATAACAAAACAATTACCTAACCAAATTTTTTTGACATTTGTAAAATTATTACTTGAATTATTAATCTCACACCTCTTCTAGGTATATCTGTTGGCTGAGAGAATCATAAAAACTTATCAGTGTGATGGAAAATATTCTCTGGATGCTTTGGATAGAATAAGTTGAGTGGTAGATGACAACTTATCTAACTTTTTATTAATAGCTAATTGTCCGTACCACTCTTCTGCTGCAACTCAAGCTTTAAAAAACTCCTACTCCCTTCTTATTTGCAAGTACAGAAAGTGTGGGTCCAAGGCAGTCAAACAAAGGTGTCTCAGAAGCAAAGTATGGCAACTTCTATTAACAACAGGTTTCCCTTCCACCTGACTAAATACTTGACTACGAAAAATCAAGATTATTACTCTGTGTAGCCATCCTAGCATCACAGAGTCATAGCTGTTGAACAATACCTGTAGGTTAACCTCTTCTTCATAGGTTCATAGGTTCATAGGTAGGTACTAGGCTAGGGCCTATATAAGCCTACCGAAAGGTACCCTGGCTTTTGCCACTCAAGAAAATGATTTTCCTGTGCCACTGTTGAACAGAGCCACAGAAGTGAACCCCGGGGTGAATTTCCTATCTCCCATCCAATCATCAAGATTTTTCTTGAAGAGCACTAATGAGGAGCTTTGTTTGATATAGATAGGTAGTTTGTTCCAGAGTATGGGAAGTCTCTGGGACAGGAATCTATCCCTCCAGCATGTTCTGTTTATTGTGGTGACAAGGTTTAGGTCCCTAGACCATGTAGCTCATAGGGATTGGGATTTCTTTAAGTGGAGCATGTCTAAAAGCTCTGGGTTTGACATAGCTTTGTGTGTTAGGCAGAGATCGCCTCTGAGTAGGCGATATGCAATGGAGTAAAGCTGCAGTTTTTTAGATGGTCTGCATAGGGCATCTGTTTGAGGACAGTAATCCTCTTTGTGAGGTATTTCTGTGGCCTTTACAGTTGTTGTAGATGTCTTGAGAGGTACATACCAAAAGGGACATTGTACTCTATAATGGGTCTAATGAGTGGCGAGTAGAGGGGAACAATGACCTCTTTTTTCCTGGATGAGAAACCTTTTGTGATGAGGTATGCCACATAGAAGGATTTCCTGACTACTGTGGCAATGTGATTATCAAAGAAGAGACTACTGTCCACCTGTGTCCCAAGGTCTCTTATCACACTTTCAGTGTTAAGTAGACTACCACCTATGTGGTAGTTCATGGGTGCTGCGTTTTTACCAAAAGGGATGACAATGCACTTATTGGCATTGAGCTTGAGGCCATGGCTTTGACACCAGGCATCTGTCTCAGCAAGGCCCTTTTGTAGGATGTCCACATCTTTTGGAGTTTTGATTATGGCTCCTAGTTTGCAGTCATCTGTGAACTTCACTAGCCAAAGACATTCTGTCTTGGCTTGTACTTCAGAGAAGTAGATACCAAACAGGAGAGGACCCAGGACTGAACCCTGTGGTAGTCCACTTGTCACTGGTCTGAAGATGGATTTGGAGTCTGCTACTTTCACAGTGTGGTCCCTGTCAGTGAGCCAGTTGGCAACCCATCTTGTGACATTGGGATTTATACTTAGTTTAGTGAGTTTGTCTATAATTCCAGAGTGGGGGATGGTGTTGAAAGCCTTGGAGAGATATAGATAGGCTGCGTGAACCACCTTACCCTCATCTACGGCTTTGGTGACTGTTTCAAAGAAATCTATCAGGTTTAGGAGACATGATCTGCCTTTTACAAACCCGAACTGTGTGGGGACCTGAGTTTGGAGATTACCAATGTCATTGTTTATAAGTTCCATGATGATATGTTCCATAGCCTTGCAGACCAGGTTCGTTAGGCTAATGGGGCGGTAGTTTCCAGGGTCTGTGGTGGCTCCCCCTTTGTGGAGTGGGATAACTGTCACTGTGTGCCATTCAGTGAGCACATAGCCTGAGGTGAGGCTATGATTAAACATGGTACTTAGGTAGAGTGCCAGTTCATTCATTAGTTCATGTAGAACACAGCCTGGGATGTCATCAGGTCCCATGGATGCTGTGTTCTTGGCTTTGGATAGTGTGTTTTTTACCTTACTTCTGCTCTTCCTTCCCTCAGTAGATAACTACTTATTTTAACCCCCTTGCTACCTTCAGCATTTATTTATTTATTGACATTTGTTTACCAATGAGGTCCAACTAAGTAATAAATACCCATTTACAGCAGTGGCTTGGGGAGAAAAGTTCCAGAGAGTTAAATAGCATAATTTAAAACAGTAAATTAAACAGTCTATATATATATATATATATATATATATATATATATATATATATATATATTACAGTGGAATTGGTGTAATAATAAAAGAAAAAAATGCAGCTAAATATGGTAACCAGTATATACAAAAGTATTAGAAGCCTAGTTTGCTATGCTACATAGACTATGCTAGCATAAAGTACAATTATTTTTGAAGATTCAAGACAATTACCTCTACTATCTGCTTTACTATACTTATATGTTTCTTGCCAACTGTAGTTCTTGGATTTAGTACAGTCTTGTGTACTGATTCCTTATGGCCTAGGAAAAGGAATACTGCTCTACATTGTGTGCCTTCCTATTGTGATGTATCCCACACTTCACAGTTTGTACTGAGAAACTTGTCTGGCTTCAGTTACATCAATACAGCTCAATGAACTGTGGAACACAGATAAACAGCCCAAGTTTTTTGACAATCAACAGATCATTTTTTTCAGCCTTTTTGTCCTGGGGACTAGCTCTGGTTTACTCAGCTATGCCAGTGCCACTTCTCTCCACTCCTCACCCTACCCCCATTCTCAGCCCCACATAGTTTCCTTTATGCTTACCTAACCACAAAAACTACAGAAAACTCTACGAGTACGGCAGCTGCAAGGTCTCAAAATAAGAAAGGCAATCCAAAAAAAGATAAAGAGACCAGCATACAATGGCACCAGAAAGTACTTTAATAAAAGTATTCTTAAGAAACAAACTGGTTTCAGCTGAATGAATACAAAGCCTTCTTCAGTGTGAAAAAGTAACAATTAAGAAATACTTAAATACAAAAAGAAAAAGATGTGATCAATTAAAGATGCTCATTAAGTCCTGGTTTAAAGAGACCTCCTAATTTAACTATCCATTTTTTCTCCATAGTGTTTAACAAATCATGCCGACCCAATTTGTTGATAAAATTATGAGACCCAGGCACAACAAATTTTCTGGTGCCATGCCATTGTATGCTGGTCTCCTTATCTTTTTTGGATTGCTTACCTAACCACACCTACTTCTGACAGCTGGTGTCTATCTCACTTCCTCTGCAAACCACACCCCTTCTTCCCATCCCAACCTCAACAGTCATTAACACCCACTTTCATTTCACTCCTTATATTCAAGCCTCATTGACTCAGTATCATCACACTCAAATTATCCTCAGCTCACATAATTTACCTGTATCTTATGTTTATCTCCATCTCTTCTGAGACTCCTAGCAGTCTGCTTTGCTGCTAAATACACTCTCAGACTTCCACCTTATAGAACCCCTTAGTACTATCCCATTCTCTGCTCCTACAACTCTTTTATCCTAAGTCAACATAATTTGCCAATTGCCAAAAAGTCAGCTTATACATTAATACCTGTTTTACATAAACATTCACAGCAGCCTATATGAAAGCTAAGCTCCTCCTTTCTCTCTATTTACCTGGCAGCCTACTGGTGTCTAGGCCACTAATATTCAATGCAGCCTATGTGGGAGCTAGGCTTCTATCTTTCTCTCTGCTTCACTGTACAGCTTAGGGGGTAGAGCTCGAGAGGTAACTAGATTCCTTACTTCCACTCATCTATTCTGTCAGTCCTATTTGGAATCTTGGCTGCTATATTCCTCTCTACTTATCTGGAAGCTAGGCTTCTATATTAATCTCTTCCTCTCTAACAGCAAGGCTTCTACCTTTTGCTCTGTCTCTGGCAGCATAGGTGGCAACTAGGTCCTATGTTTCTTTCCTACTTCTATGGTAGCCTGGGTAGCAGCTGGGCACCTAATGAGGTCTTATCCCATCTGGATGTCCTAGGTGGCAGCTTGGCTGCAATATTCCCCTCGACTTTTCTGGCAGTTAGGGCTGTACCTTTCACTCTACTTCTTTGGTAGCCTGTATGACAACAAGGCTCTTATATTTACCTCTCATTCTCTAACCAGCCTTGGTTTTACCTTCATCTCTAAGTCTTTAATCAGCCATGTTGACAGCTAGGCCCTAACTTCTTATTCTATGCTTTGTGTAGAGGATACAACCTCTAGTCACTGTCCCCTTCACCTTCTAGCTCTGTAACAACCTATTCTATATCATTATTCATAGCCCCTTCTTTTTACTCATAATTCACATTCATAGAATAATATTCACCAATGCCTAAAGAGACCCTTCCTCCCTTTTTCCAACCTTCTTGTCAGCACTACAGCCAGCACCTTACTGCAATATATACCCCACCTTTACACTCCCCCACTAGCCCCTGGGTGTACTTTGAGCAGCTTTTTACTTTCCTCAGTTCCATTTAGTCACTATTCCCCTCCCTGTTCTTAGTTTTCTTTGTCTATAACCTGCTTAACTCACTATGTCTCTCTGCAAACTGACACTGTCTATTTCACTGACCATCTCACATCAGTCTACCTGTCTGTCTTAGTGTGAACCTCCCTAATAGCATTTCACACAGGCACACCTTTAAGCCACACGCATCCTTCTCTTTTAAAATTGGCATGCCAATCAAGCTTAGCTTTCACACTAACTTGCTTTAGTATGGAAGCCTTAGTAGACAATACACAATCCAACTGTATCTACTTCAAAATACCCCACTATACTATAACCCAGTAAAATAATTTCCATATTGTACCATGCTGCACTAATACTTCTCATTGCCTGTGACATTCACTTATCTAGGATCTATGCAACATTCCCCCCAGCTGTACCCCAACAATATCACATCACAAAATCTAGATACCATGAAATAGCAAATATTGATTTGTGTAGTGCTAATGACAAATGTAAACCTGCTAATGCTTGGCTAACTGCAGAGAAACCACATATTGCAGCTATTTCAGAAACTTGGATAAATGACAATTTTTGCCCTTCAGCCCTCATATGAAATAATTATACTAGTGGTCTGGCACTCGCACTAGAGGAGTTTGGCTGCTACAAATGAAACCAAACTCCTCCTTAGAAGTTTGGATATTCTTTGATTTACAGGTAGTTACTAAGCTATTGAGTCATGCAGATCTTTAGAAACTTAGCCATACATTCCCATGAAGTTTTTAGCCCCTATAATTTAAGTAAAAATAACCAGAGACAAGCAAAACATTTACATGTTGTCCCTAACCATTATATTGTTTAGATTAGTTAAAAAAAAAAAAAAAAAAATATATATATATATATATATATATATATATATATATTTATATTTATATATTAAGAGTATATATATATATATATATATATATATATATAAGATATATATATATATATATATATACATATATATATATATATATATATATGTATATATGTATATGTATACACACGCATACACACACACACACACACACACACACACACACACACACACACACACACACACACACACACACACACCATACCTATACAGATTTTTGCAGAATGTCCAGATTTTTGCCTCAAATATTTGGTCTGTTCCTCATAGAATCTCTCAGTTTCTAACAAATTACTAAAGACTTGAAGTCAATAAATAATGATCAAATATTGACATATATTTGAGTTTTAGACTTCATGTCTTTCAAGAAATGCATGCTAACACAAATCCTTACATGTTGTCCCTAACCATTATACTGTTTAGATTTTAAAGATATATATATAAATATATACATATATATATATATATATACATATATATATATATATATATATATATATATATATATATATATATATATATATATATATATATATATATATATATATATATATATATATATATATATTAAGGGTCTCTCTCTCTCTCTCTCTCTCTCTCTATATATATATATATATATATATATATAAAAGATAAATATATATATATGTGTGTGTGTATATGCATATATACAGAGAGAGAGAACAAAGATATATCTCTCTATATATTTATATATAGATATATATCTATATTTATCTATCTATCTACCTAGCTATCTACACACACACACACACACACACACACACACACACACACACACACACACACACACAATATACCTATACAGATTTTTGCGGAATGACCAGATTTTTGCCTCAAATATTTGGTCTCTTCCTCATAGAATCTCTCAGTTTCTAGCAAATTACTGAAGACTGAAGTCAATAAATAATGATCAAATATTGACATATATTTGAGTTTTAGACCATGTCTTTCAAGAAATGCATGCTAACACCAATCCTGTTATTCTAGCAGCTTTCTAAGTTTATAAGAACACTGTTTAAAATCTGTCCCTATTTTTGGAACTTTGTCCACCCCTATTTTAGACTTTCTCCAGATTTCTTGCGTTAGGAGGTTGAGAGGTATCTCACACTCACACACACACACACACACACACACACACACACACACACACACACACACACACACACACACACATTTATAGTCTAATGTATGCATGTAGAACTACATATGCAGTTTAGGCATGCCGGTTGTTGTAAGGGTTTAGTAATTCACCAGGGTGTCTGCTCTGATGTGCAGTCCATAGGCCAACAAGTACACGTACAGCAGATTGTACAGTATTGTGTTAAAACTTTCATCTACATGCTCCTTTGTCCCACAGTTGAACCATGCACTCCAGTGGACAGCTGTGTATCATCTGAGTTCACACATGCATGCATATTATAGGTCATAGGTCACACAAGAGATATTAGAACCTTTCACTCTATGCCATAAACAGATAAAGTAATTCATTAACATTTAATTTTATGAAACATCATTATCTTTCATTTCCAAACTTGGTCTCTGTTTGGACAGTGTATGCAGGTATTAATCTAGGAAGTGCTTTGCTGTCTCAGTGACTTTCCTTAGTGGTCTGGTTGTATCTAGGGATTGGGGACGTGAAGACATCACCACATATATCCTCTGATTCATTGTCGCACACTTTCTTGAACCTAGCTTACAGTTCTACTGAGACTTCAGACCTAAGGAAATGTTTTCACTTTTTTAAATATTGTAATATAAAAATGACAAATTATGTTTTTTTTTTCCTTTTTAAATTCAAGGTGCAGCTGATCATGTTATAAAAATAAGGAAAGTAAAAGACAAACAAGGCCTGTAATGAGCCATATAACAAGTGGATTTATAGGTCACTACGAGGCTAGATTACTCTGTCTATCTCTTTAAACCTAGACAAGGAGTACAACAGTAAAATAACTGCCTTTGATTATCTGCTCTGCAGATCTGCCTTCTAATCATGTGGGAAAATTCCTTGTAAATGAATGTCACTGCATAATGTTTATTTTAACATTAAGACAACTTGCAGTACACATCAGCCACAGTTTAGTTTCTTGAGAAGACAGCAGTATAAAAGTGGGCAGGCTCCTGCCTTTCTTCCTTTAAATTCTCAGTCTTTTTGTTGGAAGCAAACATACCATGTTGCATGCGATAATTGGCACTTTTCCATCCAAGTTATTTATTTTCATCATTACAGGAAGCGATCTTGAAAAAAATGGCTTGTCTTCCTGCATACCGAATATCTATTACTGAAAATTACATGTTTTTGATTCCTTTTCACTGTGATTTGTTTTTAAATGAATTATTCAGACATTTAGCAACAAATATATTTTTATTTTTACCACAGCTACCTGAAGATCCATTCAAACTTATTATAACTGAACCCATTATGTACGCCAAAATATTTACTTAATTCAATCAACATTTTTTTTAAATGAAGTGGTATGGAGACATAAAACTCTTCATTACTTAATAAGACACAAGCCTAAGGATGTGTTTCTGTAGCTACTAACAACATTATTGCATTACCCTGTTGTTCTGCATCTAGAATAAAAGTATGCAGCTGTTATAGCTGTTAACTATATAAGTGCATGATCCATTACTGTGCAGGACAGCAAGCAATTCTGTTAGACTGCTGCAAAAATATTAACTCAAAATTATTTGGAGGGCAGTATACAGACACTTCTGTCCTGTTTCAGACTGACTGGACTATACTGTGCTGCTTTTCCTTTGACATGCCTCAAGTCAAGATTCCTGTCCCAGACAAAAGTGGCTTCTCTATGTAACAAATATTGCAGTTATTATCCAGAGCACTGACCTTAGCATCAAATATTGAACAGACTGCCCTTACCATGCTGTTTCCTACTCAAGGTGAAAATAAACACAGTATCCCTTGACTGTTCCCATATCAAAGGAAACCACTATGTTTTTTTTTTTTTTTGAAGCATCAACTTACTTAATCCCATTTCAATAAATGTATATTTAGAAAGAAAATAGCTCCCTTGAATGACTATCATTCAAAAAACTGATTAAGGAGAAGGAGAGTATGATGCCAGGAAGTATGTCAGGCATTCAACTTTCCATGGCTCAGGTGTTAAGGTTTTTGTTTCAGATTTCTGGAGTTCAATTCTGACCTCTAGTTATTACACCTGTAGAGTATTTATATTGTTCCCATATCGATGTGAATTTTCTGTAGGTATATGAAGAGGGACATGATGGAACTTTTAGAATACATGCCCAAGGCAGGTATGAACCTAGCCTTGAGCAGCATGTTGCAATCACCGAGAATGATACTGCAATACAAACAAAAGACTATTGACTTCAGCAATTGGCTTTGCATCTGGTATCATTCAAGGGGGGTCCACTATTGAACAGCCTGGGGGAAATGGTAGACAATGCTAACTGCTTTGTCAAGGAAGGCCTACACCTATCTCCACAAGGCTTTCGCATATTAGCTAAAATCTTGTTCATCTCCATAGTTCCTTTTTTAGGCAATGACAGTTGTGAAAAGCTTCCAACTTAAGAAAATAAAATTTGAATAATATAAAGGTATTGCTGCTTAATGCTAAGAGCATCACTAAATCACTAAAAAAAAAGGGTCTATATTACAACATCGAACACACAGGAGTCAGAACGTCGTAATATCAAACCCAAATGTTCGGAATACGAAAATAGCGAAGCCACGGCACACCAATTTTTTTTTCCCATGGAAAAAATCGGTGGGCCGTTTTCGGGGTTTTGCTATTTCCTCCACTGTGGTGCAATCTTGGAGTTGGTATTAGTTGAAGTTTAAAGTGTAAGTGTTTTTGTTTTGTTTTTTTTGTACCGGAACAGTGATTTTTTTTCCCTGGAAAAAAAATCGCTGTTCTGTGTTTTCATAATTTATGGGTTTCCAACTTCATATTTCGATATTACATTGTTCAAACTCCTGTGAGTTCGATGATGTAATATAAACCCAAAAAAAACCCTCCCAACAGGCAATGTTTACACTAGAAAGCTTTGATATATGCACTGTCACAGAGACTTGGTTAAAGACCACTGAGAGCATCCTATCAATGCAGGGTTTCAAAACCTGCTACATGTGCAGGCCTAATGCATTAGATGAAGGCACTAAAAATGTTAGTGTTTTTATATTCATAAAATTAAATATTACCTGTAGGCTTGTTAGAGAAGATAATGACCTGGAACCTTGCTCAACTTACCATTAAAACAACTTATCACATCATAGATAGCTATAGGACCCTTTTATGTCTTCCTTGACAAGTATGGAATCCCTATGCATTAGGCCGAATACCATTCTTCTGGGGGCTTCAATTATGTCCCCATCAATTACAAGACTTATAATGCAT
>NC_056735.1:707630289-707810289 GCF_019279795.1 Protopterus annectens
GTTTAAATGTAAGAATATCAATGCAGGCCAACAATTAAGCATGCCTTTCCTATTACCTACATTGTGGATATCATGAGAGATTAAAATAAATGTATGTGATAACTGAAAATTTTAAAGATGTTGTCAAGATCATTTACCTTCTTTTGTGAATAAAACAAACTATTATTTGAAATTATTATTGGAAGTTTACTTTTATGACCTGATCAGTTTACTTCTACTAGGTAATTTGATATTTACACATGGAATTTGCCATGAGTACAGCTTTATAAACAATGGACCCTATCTAATTTTGGCTGCTTCTTTTAAAGTCAAGATGAAGACGGATTGTAACACTAGCAATATTTCATATGCAGCTAAAGTCTATAAGAATGTGCAATGTACAATAAGTCTGTACCAAATGCATTGTAGAAATGAGCACAGGACAAATCAGTGGCAGCTCATCCATTGATTTATGTTCCATTGATTCCAGCTTATTCAAAATGGCATCATAATCTCTCATTGTAAGAAGACACAACAGTGTGCTCCCTATACTCCCGCCCTGTCTCTTTTTCAAACACACACACACACACAAACATACACACACACACACACACACACACACACACACACACACACACACACACACACACACACACACACACACATACATACACGCATGTGTGCACATACATACGCACTCACAAACAAATGGATGTACTTAAAGTAATTTCATTTCATAAATTTCTAAATACAAACTATCAAAAACAATCTAAACTTAAAAAAAATCTAAACTCAGAAATATTTAAACACAAAATGTAAACTCTGAGGTCGACAAGTGGGGAAGTGCATAAATTCTTCCCTAATATAACTTTGATTTTGTGATATCTTTTATTCAGATATTTTTGACTTTATGTTATTTTAGAGTTTAGATTATTTTAAATATATATATATATATATATATATATATATATATATAGATATATATATATGTATATATATATATCTATATATATTTATATAGTTTGCACGCACATTACCGAATCACAAAATGTATTTGTAAAAAAGAACACAAATTTATTTGAGACATTTCACATTAACAAAAGGAAGAATGTCTAACTTAACATAACATGATGATCAACACCCGCTAGTATTTTGAATTCCATTAAATTGTGCAATTGTAACACAGCCCAAAAACACCAAGTCTGCAAGGGTCTATGTCAGATGTTCAAGTTTCTGGATACTCAAACATCAAAACAAAACCACAAACAAATGCAAAAATCCATATTTTGTATGTTTTTGCAGGGGGCCCACACCCCCTGCAAATTATATATACCAACTCCAAGATCACTCTACAGTGAGGAAAAGGGTAAATTTCCCAATCCTCACTGTACTGTAGTCTCCAGTCAATAGCTTTTCCAGTTTTTGAAGGCTTGATTAACTGATAGGGGACAAGTGTGCAATCATACATACAGCACCAGACTTCAGAACGTCGAGTTCTCATGCTTAAATGGCACTGTCTTTTCATTAACATTTATTCAACATAATATGGTACAACTTTTCAATCATTCAGGTAAATGCATTCATTCAGTTAATATACAATGTTATGCAACTCAGCAAAATGAATATAAACCTATATATATATATATATATATATATATATATATATATATATATATATACACAGGCACACACACACACACACACACACACACACACACACACACACACATACACACACACACACACACACACACACACACACACACACACACACACACACACACACACACACACACACACACAAATATACTTGTATGTGTATCACCCTTATTTGTTTGAATTGCACTACCCAGTTTCAGTGAATGTTAAACTGATGAAAAGGGAAATATCTCAAAGTGAGGATTTTAATATCAAGTTTATTTAATATGTATGTTTTGTCTTGCTATTTTGTATTATATTACAAGGGGAGGTGGCTAAACCATATGAATGCAGGTGTTATATAGTTGATCGAACAGTGAGTTCGTCTGTAAATGGTGGTATATGTGTTTGCCAGTATGTGTATGTGTAATGTCAATGTGTGATAGGGACTGAGACTTTTTCCCTTTCCCCATTGTTGTGTGATCTTGGAGTTGGCATTGATATGTTGCATGGGGTATGAAGGCACAGTGTGCTTTCCTCTTGCAAAGAAAGTTTGTTAATTTGCTTTTGTTGTGTATGTATTGATTATTGCTTCTGTGGCACTTGTTACAGTTTCTGACTTGGTGGGCATAAGTAATTTGTAAAGTATGTTTAGGATTGGGCATGTCTGCTTTCTTTTACAAGGAGGTTTTATTCTATTGATAAGTATATTTTCAGCAATGCTTATTGTCAATGCATGGGCTTTTCATATAGACTGATTGATTGATTTATTGATAAACAGATGATGGGCTTGCATGCCTTACTGTGGCTCCTATCCTCACCTTCCATGTCTGTCCTCCATTCTACAAACCTATGTGTATCTGTCCCCCTAAAACATATTTCTGTTGTCATATGTATTATATCTAAAACAAATCTTTTCCCATCTCCTCATTAAAAATACTGATCCATCAAGTCCTGGGTTTTCTTTATGTCAAACGTGGTGATCGCTGTACTTTCACACCTCTGTACTCTAATCTAACTTCATATCTCACAACAGATTATTTATCGGCTGTTTATTTCTTGAATTTTACCTCCTGCTCTCCAGTCATTTTGATACTAATGTCTCCATTCTATCCATCTTGACCAACATTACTGTAGTTACACTGCTCAAAGAGAAAATCATATATTTCTCAAGTTGCTTTTTCCATGTATTGCCATATAGTTAAAAAAAATAAGTAACCACAGTATAAAATATAAGTTTAAAAAGTCCAAAACATACACTGTGAAGCAGTAGGAAACACTTTCAGTTAGCCAAACTCTTCAGTCCAAGCTGTTTTTATTCTTCCAACATACAAAAACACAGACTGAGTGCTTTCATCCCCTAAACTGGGGACTTCTCAGTCCAAGCTGCTTTTATTCTTCCAACATACAAAGACACAGATTGAGCGCTTTCATCCCCTAAACTGGGGACTTCATCAGAATCTGATGAAGTCTCCAGTTTAGGGGATGAAAGCGCTCAATCTGTGTCTTTGTATGTTGGAAGAATACAAACAGCTTGGACTGAAGAGTTTGGCTGACTGAAAGAGTTTCCTACTGCTTCACAGTGTAAGTTTTGGACATTTTTTATTGAAATATAGTTACTGGTGCTGCCTGCTTCTTCGATGCTGCAATCACATTTCTCTCTGTTTATAATATAAGACACAGTTCTTTTTAATTTTCGTTTTGCTGTTTTCTGCTGAATTTGGGAAGCCACCTGCCTCTGCTTCCTTTTTTCTATTTATTGTTGTATTTGCTCATTCAACTTATTCCACTCTGTCTCCTTTACCAGCTAGTCCCTTTCATTTTCCTCTATCCAGCATCTTTCCTAGAACTGCTTCACTTACTTCCCCTTCACCTCTTCTACCTAGAATCAAGACATTCCTAATAAAAGCAAATGTTTTGGACAAGATTGCTTTCATGAGTCAAGAATAAAATTAAAATGCTCATTCCTGTCTGAGGATTCTCCCTCTGTACATCAAACCACCTTTTATCCCTCATTTCCCCTCCACATCCATCTTTCTTTTCCTGTCACCAAGTTCTTTATTATCTCATTCACATCTGCCAGCAGTCAGTTAATGAGGATTCAGTTCTTGAATACTGACAGGCTGCACAGCAATTGGCTCAAGCTGTCAGCCACATTTACATTGAAATGAAAGATGTTAAATGAAAACAAGTAATCAGCATTTTACTTTACTTGCTTGCATAAACAATTTCCACTCTGGGGGCATGGCCAAGTTGTCAGAGAGACACTTTTTTGATGCTCTGCTTAACAGAAATTTCTCTGACAGGAAATTTTCTTAATATTATTTTAAAAACATCTAAGTTTTCTTTCACCTATATATTTAGATACAGTGGATTATTTTTTTCTACAAATATTTTAATTTTGGTGAATAGAAAGTGAATTACATCATGTCAAAAGTACAGCAGCTGAATATAACAGACTCTGTCAGCCATGAGTCATTCAAAAGCCTCTCTCCAGGAAACTTCCATGAAGAAAGAATTACAAACAATAATATCCAGTATTCAAGATCTTTCCATGAAAATGGACAATTTAGAAAAAATCATGGAAAACATGAAGAAAGAAAATAGAAAGCAGATTGAAGAATTCAAGGATATAATTACAAGACACACAGACCAGATAACAGAAATTGAAGAATCTCTTAATGAAATAGATGGAAGACAGCATGAAAATGATAGCCAGATTGACTTCTTACTAAAGCAAAACACTGCACTTTCAGATAAAGTGGAGGACCTAGAATCAAGGTCACGAAGAAATAATATTAGAATATACGGCATACCTGAAAAAATGGAAGGAAATAACACAATACAGTTCTTGAATGACTGGTTGCCTAAGACACTAAACCTACCTGAACCTCTCTCTTTTGGGATAGAGAGAGCTCACAGGTCATTGTCAAATATGTCTGTGTCAAAAAATCCAAATGCTTCAAGATCCATTATTGTAAAATTTTTATCTTCTCAAGACAAGGACTTAATCCTGAGAACAGTGTGGGCAGGTAATCCTATACAAATTAATGGTCAAAACATAAGATTTGACAATGACTATACCTCTACTACAATAACTAAAAGAAAAGCATGCATTCCTCTCATTAAAAATCTGAAGAAAGCTGAAATTAAAGCACAAATCATTTTTCCTGCCAGAATTAAAATACATCTATCTGAAGGAATAAAAATATTTAATAATCTTGATGATGCCTCTGAATATGTGAAAAAGAATAAGATTTTGGAAAACACTGAAGATATGGACATCTTATTACCTAGTTTAAAAAGGCAGGCCACAAATGGAAAAATGTTATTGATTGATAAAACAAGCAAGAAGCTTAAGGGTAAATAATACAAATGAAGCTCTTCCACAATCCCTTCAAATCTCAAAAGTTCTGTGCTACAAATCACCTACATCGGGGAAAAACATACATGTTAAGGTAAAAAAATCATTTAATATTTATTAAGTATGCTTATTTATTTATTTATTTTTAAATTTATTTGCTGTTTAAAAGCCTTTAATACAAATATGCTAGAATGTTAAACATAGATGTTAAAATTCTAAATCTTCCCTTGACAGAGTGTATTATTAGTTGACAACTACATAGGGGCAATGTAGCAATACCATAGAAATATTGGTTAAAACAAGAACCCCCTTAATACCGGATACTGTATGTGTATTAGATTATGATGATATAGATCGCTCCGATAAGTGAAATGAAGGCTCCCCATCTCAGTGCAATTAAATGAAAGTGTAGCCTCTTTTTGCATCAGCGGGCTTTCTCTCCTGTTAAATGTCATGTTATGCTTGGGTCCTTTTAGAGCTAACAGATATAACTTAATGTGACTTGTACTAAATAGTTTAAAAGGTATTGGAAATTGTTCTTTATCATAATAAGAGAAGATTGTTTTCTTTCTAAGAATCCATCATGACATGTAAAAATGCATTCACATACACTTGAGAGGTTTGTGTCTTTACTAAATGTGGTTTGTGGGTCCCTCTGCTGATGGAGAGGGAAAAGGAGATGTATTTTCTGATGAAAGCTGGTGGAGTGTGTGTTGCAGGGACAGGAGGGTTTGTATGCTTGATATCAGATACATTGGCCAGTAAAATTGATAGTTACAGAAAATTTTATATTTATATAAAATGGGGCAAAGTTGTTTTATTTATTTATTTTTTTTGTACTTCATATACATGCTTTTTGAGTAACATATTCTGTTTTTCTTTTCTCTCACAAAATGCACATCACGAGTATCTCGTGAACAGTTATCATAGCTTGCTGCAGATTTCCTAGTGCGAGCTTTTAACCGCCAAAATTCAAATGTTAAAGGAGAAGGAAGGGAAAAAAAAGGAAAAAGAAGGCTGTTGCCTCGAGACTTCTTGGTCAGATCTTCTTTGTAATACAAGAGACTTATGCATGTACTCTCTCGAAGTCTCTTTTTTCATATGAACTTTGGTTACATATTCACGTTACCAGAAACCTTCACATGAAAAAAAAAAAAAAAAAGAAAACGGAAAAACTGAATGCTTTATCACATACCAAGAGCGACAAAGAAAAATATATAAAAAACATAGACATATATAAAGGTCCTTTTTACTAAACCAGTGTTGATGCCTATGTTGTTCCCTTCATAATAAGTTTTCTGATGACGTGTTTTACAAAGTAGTTTACACTTGATCATTAGTTGGCAGCTGTAGCTAACAGATACAGTGAAAACATAGACAAGGTAATCTGATCCTTTTTGGTTAGCAGAGCAGAAAGCAGCATATGCAATGGTTATAAAGTCACTAAAATACATTATCTATTGGGGGTTAATGTGTTCTTATTATTTTTAAAGTAGATTTTGGGGCAGCTATGTATTTTCTGTGCTTTCATCTTGATATCTTCGTCCCCAATCTTATTGATTATATGAGTTGTTGGTTGATGGCAATATTGCTGGATTGGGGAAGCCAAAGCTGCAGACATACCATTACAATAAATAATAATTCTGTTATAAAAGGGTGAAATAATATATTGGGGCAGGCAAAATTCTGGATCCCAAGAAAAGGAGACAGTTCTGCTTTGAGAACGATCTTGGTTGTTACTGAAGTGATGCTTTTGCCTCACTAGTCAGTGATAGTAGTAGAAGACTGTTAGGGGGGCAGTGCAAAGTGGGGATGGTTGCTCTTGGCTTATAGTTACTACTTTCATCAGGACGTGAGGACAGTTGTTATTTCCAAAGGTAGCCTTTACTTTTTAACGGCTTTTCTAATTAATAGTTTACATCATGTTGGATTTATAGTGAATGGTGAAACTGTGATCTACTTAATCCACCTCCAGCTACATAAGTGCATACTACAATCTGACATTTTCACTAATATTCATAAAATATTGAATGTTTTACTGTCTGTAGACTATATTTTCTAGCAAAAGATATATTGCATGTTAACCACTGCCACTCTAACTGAAAAAATATTGGTAAAATGTGTTAATGTATTTTGTTAAAAAAGGACAACTTAAGGGAACACATTATTACTATAACATCTAAAACTGAAGTGTCCTTGAAGGTTAAAAGCTGTGACTTCATTATATGATATTTTTATCAAAATCAAGCTACACTACATAGTTTCTTTAGACTCACATCTTTGGAAAGAAAAGCTAATGTATTTGATGATAACACAGATCTATATACCTGCATAGATATTTGTGCAACTTAAATATTATCTTCTCATGTAAAAAAATTCTCATTAGTACATCTTTATTTTAAATATCTTTAATACCTTAAGAAATTATTTAAGGTTAATCAGATATGTTTTTTTTTTTTTTTTTTTTTTTTTTTTGTTAGGGGAATGAAAAACTGGTGATTTTATATATTATATAAAAGGAAAATAAGCCTATAGGCTATATATTAATATGCTGATTCTATAGTAAATATTAACACTGTTGTGATTTCACAGACAAGTTCATACAGGAATGTTTTGTTACATGATAAATGTTCTTATTTTTATACATAAACTTCTTTCTGAATTCCTAGATAAGTAGGTTTTGATCTAATGTAGTATACTAGATTAAGATCTGTATTAGTATAGAATAGACATAAATGAATATGATATACTATGTCATGATACAAGTTTAAAGACACTGTTCTTAAAAATTTTGCAAATTACATTATTCTTGGTAATTGATGTTTTTCCACAATATCTCCTACATAGTAATACCTATTCATCCTGGAGAATTAATAGGTTGTAGTTTGTTGATTCAATAAAATATTAGGTAGTAGCATTAGAGAACGATAGTCTTGAGCACTAAGGATAATAGAGTGTGGTATTGATGACTTCTTCATCAATCCGGGAACTAGATGTTCCATGATTAGTTTTGTATATAGTTATATTTTCATCTTCTCTGAACATTACTTGTTAAGTCCAGAATAGTATTTATCCATCAAAAGCTTAAAGTAATCAATGCCTGGGTTTAAATGTCTGTCTCTGAATGCAAATGGTCTTAATAACCCTACTAAAAGAGGAAGGTTACTCAAATACCTAGCATCTAATAAAGCTGACATTATATTTTTGCAAGAAACGCACATTATTCAGAAAGATCTAGAAAAAATGGCTCTTAAAGGTTATAGTATTCTAGCTGAATCTCATTTCCAAACAAAGAGAAGAGGAACCATGATTTTGTGGAAAAATACATTACCAAAACTTAAAATAATTAACAGTTTCTCTGATAAAAATGGTATGTTGTGTCTAGTAGTATTGGAATTGAATAAGAAACATTTTACTTTAGCAAATATGTACTGGCTACCTGGTATTGGTGCTAAATCTGCAAACAAATATTTGGAAATAATAACAGCAAATTTTAAAGGAGATATCATTTTGGCAGGTGGTTTTAATTGTATTCTATCATCTAAAGATACCACTAATGTCAGCAATATTAAGATACCTGCATCAGCCAAAAATTGATAGATTTTGTCTCATTATATAACCTAAAAGACATATACATCATCAAAGAGCAGAGGCCTCTCAATTTTACTCACTTTTCTTATAGATATGGTACACAGACAACTATTGTTAAGTGTTTATATCTGACAGCCTATTATCTAAGACACAAGATGTAGTGATTACATCATGCCCTCTGTCAGACCACAATGCCATACTATTTAAAATTAAAATTAAACCAAACGATCTTATTCATTGGCAGAGACTACCAGCCTATATTATTAAGATAAAAGCAGTCAAAGAATGGTTTATAAAGGAAGTAAACTATTATATTGAACTTAATAATAATAATAACACAAATAAAGTGTTTATTTGGGACTCTTTAAAATCTTATCTATATGGGAAAATAAAAACCTGGTATTTACATAAAAGGAAAGAATGGGACAAAGAATTATTAAATCGACAATTGAAAATTGACACTTTAAAAAAGAACTTACACCCCAAAGAATTGGGCTCGAATCTGGTATTAAAACAACTAAATCTCGAATATTTAGAAATTCATAGTCATAAAGTAGCAATTAATTTAGAGAGGTTAAAATTACAATCTTATTCATCTAATCTAAAACATATGCATAGATTAGCAGCCAAAACAAAAAGTTTTCACAAGAGTAAACACATAATTGAAATATTACACATCTAAACACAATTCAAAACCTTCTTCAGATCTAAAAGATATTTTAGAGATTTTTCGTTCATATCATGAAACAATGAATAAAGCAAACTTAAACTTTACTAATAATAGTTCAAAAATAGAATTTCTAAAAAAAAATATAAATAATAAACTTTCTAAAGAACAAAATAATAGATTACTTAAATCAATATCATTAATAGAAGTTAAAGAAAGAATAAAAAATCTTAAAAATAATAAAGCCCCTGGTCTTGATGGCATAATAGGTGAATTATATAAAATTTTCCCTGATTCCGCTTTGAAGATATTAATGAAAGCACTTGAGGAAGTTCGAATAAGTGACAAACTTTGTCCTTCTTGGAAATATTCGCTAATTTCTCCCATTCTAAAGCAAGATAAAGACTCCAAATTTGTTTCATCATATCGTCCTATTTCCCTATTAAATATAGATTATAAAATATTTACGTCTATTTTAGCAAACAGATTAAATCAAATGATGCTGACTTTAATAAACAACAATCAAACAGGTTTTATACTGAACAGAAAAGTTCAGGATAATACTATTAGACTTTTAACTTTAATAGATTTTGCAAATAAAAAAAAAAGAATTATCACTCATCAGTCTAGATCTAGATAAAGCATTTGATTCTATTAACTGGACATACTTATTTATGGTATTAAAAGAATATAATTTCTCCTCAGAAATCTTAAACTTGTTAAAAAATTTATATGAAGGTTCTATAGCGTATATTAAAATTGGCGCTTTTTTATGGCCCACTTCAAATTCTAAAAGGCACTAGACAAGGTTGCCCTTTATCCCCACTACTATTTGCATTAGCAATAGAACCATTTGCTAATTTTATAAGAAACAATATAAACATAAAAAGTTTTGATGTTAATGAGAACTATTCTTCTAAAATTTTACTCTTTGCAGATGATATCTTATTAACTATTGGAAATATTGATTCATCTATTGATCACATTATCAGATCATTAAAACTCTTTGAGGAAATCTCAAACCTTAGATTTAACCAAAACAAAACAGAAACTATTCTCATCAATAAAAAATTGAATAACACTCTATCTAATTATAATAACTTTAACTGGACCAATGATAAATTGAAATATCTAGGGGTTCATATTCTGTCTAAATGGAAGGACACTATAAATATAAATTATAAAATTTTATTAAATAAAATCACAGAATGCATTAATAGATGGAAGAAAATGTTCTTTACTATAGAAGAAAGATTATCTCTGATAAAAATGATTCTATTACCAAAAATTATTTTTTATCTTCAAACATTATTGGCTCCTCCTTCTAGAAAACAACTTAAACACATAAACACTATATTAATTAAATTTCTATGGTATCCTCAAAAACCAAGGATTAAATATGATTGGCACTATAAAAACTGGATTGAAGGAGGGATTGCTTTTCCAAATTTTGAGCTTTATGCTGATGCCATTATTCTTAATATAACAAGTCTGTGGTTAAGTCCAAAATACCATTCAAATTGGAAAAATTTACACAAAACAATACTATTAAGTAATTTTGACAAGTTTTTCAAAAACGTATACTGCTCTGAAAATATTAAGCTATTTATAGTTATTAAAGAATTCTTCTTCAACAATGAGCAGGAAATATCACATCTTATTCCTATAATTAAATATATCTTGCAAAATTTTAAAAAAGTAATGAATAAGAACCTTTTGAACAACAATTTGTCCATTCTAATGTTTCCAATAATCTTAACCAATGGATGCTTTGATTCCTTTAACATGATGAAAATAAAAACTATGGAAGAAAATGGGTTATTATTCTGGCATCAGTTTTTAGGAACTAATAATATTCATGATACTACCTACCTTTTAGCCAGGTATAATATCTACCAAAATAACTGGTTAAATATTCAAATCTTCAGAGAATTTATTTTAACGGAATTTAAAAGACATCATTTTCCTGCTATAACAGACCTCCCCAAAAAATTATCCATCCTCTTTGACTTCACCAATATAGGGTATAATAATAGTATCTCATTGTCAAGATTTTACAACATTCTTAGATCAGATCTAATAATATTAGACGACAATTTATGGAAATATATCAACAATTTCAACAACTCCCAAATGCATATAAATGATAAAACTTTAATTCTCAGATCTGTTTACCATACATCTTCTTCCACATATTGGAAAATTTTTACATGGAAATTCATTCATAGAAGTTTTATTACACCAAAAAAGCCTCTAGAATAAGCAAGAAAGATTTTAATAGATGTTGGAGATGCGAGGAGCTAATAGATGCCGACTGGGCACATATGTTTTTAGAATGCAGAACAATAACCACATTTTGGATGGAGTTTAAAAATTTTATTAAAGCTTTGTGGTCGGACAGATGCAAGATCTCTGATTCTATGATACTTTTTAATGCACCAATGCCAAGGTATGTTCCACTGAATCAAATGAACCTCCTTTGGACTCTACTTGCTATAGCAAGAAAAACTATTACTAGAAATTGGAAATGTAAAACTAACCTCTCATTTAAGGAATTTATATCTTTTACTAAGATTATTTGTAGTAGGGAATTACAAACAGCTATGTTACACTCCTCAAACATGACTCATAAACAAATTGCCTGGATAAAGCTTAAAAACTATTAGACAAAATGTAATGTTATTGAAGATTTGGTATCTATTTTGGACTTTGTATATAGTTTTTGTAAAAATTTGATATTACATTGTTTTTTCTTGTTAAAAATTGTAATTATACTCTTGAAAATCAATAAAAAAATATGAGAGAAAAAAAAAACAATTTCCACTCTTTTAAGCTGCATAATCATTGCACTGAATATTGTGAAGTTAGTATGACAGTTGAAATTGCAATAACATCCATACATGTGTGTTTCCTTTCAAATGCTGTTAGCTTGAATGATGGAGGGCAGCCTACACAACTAGTTTTGCAAGCAGAAAGTAGAACAGGGTACACTTAGAGATCAAGGGGAATGAGTTAAATCATTAGTCTACTAACTTGCTTCTAAAATAACATCAGTATTTCAACATCTCCCAATCATGTCTACATCTAGTTTCCCATTTATTCCAACACACACCTTAAAAGTCTTTCATGGAAGCCATTTTCATCTTCATTAACTGCATATGCAAGTTGTTGGCCCTTTGCACTCCTTTATAACCTTTCTTCCTGTATCACTCAACCAGCCATCCTTACTTCTGCTCACTTGTCCAATTACCTTTCTTAAGATCATCATGAATAATAATGTGACCTCCTTGATTCATAGAGTAATACAACAAGTCCCCCCTCCCCTATCATTCTGCCAAACATCTTTGCCCTCATGATCAGGATTGAGAACTCCCTACATTTCATGTTTGCAGCATGGGCCTTATACTGCTCCTCCTATTTCTATACCCTCCTCTCCTCTCTCCTGATTGATTTATTGCCAGTTCTATCCTGACTTCTGACATGCTTTGCCTATGTTAACTCCTCCCTTGCCAAGATAATTGGAGTGCTACTCTAGGGTTCACCACTAAGGCCAGATTTTCCTGGCTCTCTGTTTCCTTACTACAGCCTTTCCCTTTCATTGTCTAGTCCTAACGCCATCATAGCTTATCTTCTCTTTCATTAGTCCCCTTTTCTCAATGCTCCCTATAACTAGAGGTGCTCCTTCTACTATGTTCACTGTGAGTTTTCTGGAGATTCCATCTCCTCCTGTTACTACTGCTGACTCCACATACTATCTCCCTACCCTGACTCTCACTACCTGAAAAAAGAAACTTCCTATAGCAGCCTATCAAGTTGTCCATTAAAGTTTCAATTTAACCTTTTTTCATCATGCAAGCTATCTTTGAGCCAGGTTTTACTGGGCTGAAGACAGTGAGTCCTGTTTCTCTCTTAATGTACTATACATATTAACCACAGGATCACTGCCTTTTGAGGACATTTATATGTGGGATATGAAAGAGTATTTAATCATTTTTGGGAAGCTGATCATCTAGGTGCTTGACTATGCAGTTTCTCAGAAGTAGAACACAAGTAGCAATCACGAAAACTGACGTGTACTCCCTTTTCAGTCATACCAAACAACATGGTTTGTTTCTTGTTTCCATATACAACAGACTTAAAAATAGCAGAAACATTCTTAACAATTTGCCCAGTTTGTTGACACATATATTTGCGATGTTTACATTTCTCATCAATTTGTCCATTAATTAAATTTCCCATGCTGGCAGTTCCGTCTAGGACACCTTGCTCATTTTATGCCAGCTTTCATATTTTACCTTCATTCATCATTTCATTTGCTTTGTCTTCATTTCAGCATGCACTTATAGCAAGTTAAAAGTACCTTTTATTTGACCTCGTAGTTCATTGTTCCTCCTTCCCTAGTTTGGCCATCTGTACAATGTCTATACTATGTTTTTTTCTTTTCTTCCTATGTCTTATTTTCTTCTGCTCTGTGTGAGGATTGTGGGTTTGTCAAGATGCTAGGTAAACAACCCAGAGATACAGAAGATATGCCTTTAACCTCAATGAGCTCTATAATTACAGTGAACACCATACCTCTCAGCCTCTTACAGCAAAAAATCTGGATGAAGCCATAAACAATGGGGGGAGACAGGACCACAAAGAGGGACAAACATAGTATATTGATCTTGCAAACTTAGAAAGTTGGCAGAATAACAGGTTATCCATTAGCATGAATTTTATAGGTTCATAGGTTCATAGGTAGGTACTAGGCTATCAGCTGAAGGGCCTATGTAAGCCTAGCCAGCAAGGATCCATAGCTTATGCCACCCAAGAAAGTTATTTTCCTGTGCCACTGTTGAGCAAAGACACAGAAGTGATCCCCGGGGTGTAGTTCCTATGTCCCATCCACTCATCAAGATTTTACTTGAAGAGTGCTAATGAAGAACTTTGCTTGATATAGATGGGTAGCTTTTTCCAGAGTATAGGAAGTCTCGGGGACAGGAATCTATCCCTCCAGCGTGTCCTGTTTATGGTGGTGACAAGGTTTAGGTCTCTAGAGCGTGTAGCTCGGGGGGATTGGGATTTCTTTAGGTGTAGCATGTCCAACAGCTCTGGGTTTGACATAGCTTTATATGTTAGGCAGAGATCACCTCGGAGTAGGCGATATGCTACAAAGTAAAGCTGTAGTTTTTTGAGGAGGTCAGTGAAGGGCATTTGTTTGAGGCCAGTAATCCTCTTTGTGAGGTACTTCTGTGGCCTTTCCAGCTGCTGCAGATGTCTTGTGAGGTACATTCCAAAAGGGGCGTTGTACTCTATAATGTGTCTAATGAGTGTCGAGTAGAGGGGAACAATGACCTCTTTTTCTCCTGGATGAGAACCCCTTTATGATGAGGAGTGCCACATAGAAGGACTTCCTGACTACTGTGGCGATGTGACTATCAAAGGAGAGACTACTGTCCACCTGGGTCCCAAGGTCTCTTATCATTCATTCGGTGTTAAGTAGATTGCTGCCTATGTGGTAGTTCATGGGTACAGAGTTTTTACCAAAGGGGATGACACTGCACTTTTTAGCATTGAGCTTGAGGCCATGGCTCTGACACCAGGCATCTGTCTCAGTGAGGCCCTTCTGTAGGATGTCCACATCATTTGGGGACTTGACTATGGCTCCCAGTTTGCAGTCATCTGCGAACTTCGAAAGCCAGAGGCCTTCTGTGATAGCCTGTACTTCAGAGGAGTAGATACGAAACAGGAGAGGACCCAGGACGGAACCCTGTGGTACTCCACTTGTCACTGCTTTGAGGTCAGATTTGGAGTCTGCAACTTTTACAGTGTGGGTTCTGTCAGTGAGCCAGTTGGCAACCCATCATGTGACGTAGGGATTTATGCCTAGTTTAGTAAGTTTAGCTATAATTCCAGAATGGGGGATGGTGTTGAAAGCCTTGGCGAGGTCAAGATAGGCTGTGTGAACCACCTTACCCTCATCCACGGCTTTGGTGACTGCCACAAAGAAGTCGATCAAGTTCAGGAGGCATGATCTGCCTTTCACAAACCCGAACTGGGTGGGATCCAGAGTTTGGAGGTTACCAATGTCTTTGTTTATGAGTTCCATGATGATATGTTCCATGGCCTTGCAGACCAAGCTCGTCAGGCTAATAGGCCGATAGTTCCCGGGATCAGTGGTGGCTCCCCCTTTGTGGAGTGGGATAACTGTTGCTGTGCGCCATTCATTGGGCACAAAGCCTGAAGCAAGGCTATTATTGAACATGGTGCTTAAGTGGGGAGCCAGTTCATTCTGAAGTTTCTGTAAAACGCAGCCTGGGATGTTGTCCGGTCCCATGGATGCTGTGTTTTTGGCTTTAGAGAGTGCAGCTTTTACTCATGAGTTGTGATTACAGGGACTCTGAATTCTTCTTGTATAGATATGGGCCCTTTAGGGGGTGAGAGGGGGGTAAAGTTAGCACTGAACTTATCTGCCAGGATATTGCCAATATCAGTTGGTGCTGTAATTTTCATGCCTTTGTGCTGTAACTCAGAGCAGAGCTGGGTGTTGCCATCTAGATTTGTGACGTAGCTATAGAATGCTTTGTAGTTGTCCTTGGATTTAGTGGCAATTTTGTTTTTGTAGCTAGCTTTGGAGGATCCTATAAGGGATCTCAGCTTCTTACCGAGGCTGACCAGGGAGCTCCTCCACTCATGAGATTTTACTCTCTTTTGCAATAGTTTCTTCCTTCTGTTGTGTAGTTTGTTTATGGCAGGGGACCACCAGATTGGCTTCCATTTTTTGGAGGATAGCATCTTGTTTCTGTTTGGGATAACACGATCCATGCACTCATGTAAGTTCTTATAGAGTGCATTTGTGTAGGATTCAGCAGTTGTAACTGTATTGTCCGTCTGCATGGGTGTCATGAAGTTCACCACTTCTGTCTTAAGAAGCATGAAGTTGGCTTTGGAGAAATTTTTTACTGTGGTTTCCTTAATGGGGGGAGGGGGTGGGATGAGAATATCAAGGGTGATAAGCTTATGGTCGGATCGGACCAACGAGGAGTTGACTTCAGGTGTGGAACACTGGTCACTCATGTTGGTAGGTCTAGGATATTGTTGCCCCTGGTGCGGGTGTGGATAAGTTGATCTAGGGCATTGGAGTTTATGAATTCCAGAAAGCATTGAGCTAAAGTGTTGGTACACGAGTAGTTTTCCCAGTTAATGGTGGGGTAGTTGAAGGCTATGAAGTCTGAAACTCAAATGCCTGTCTTCATTTTCTGACTTCCATCCTCAAAGATTTGCCAATTATTTGCCAGAAAACAAAACATTTATGAGGAATAGACCAAAACTATGAGGCAAAAATCTGGACATTCTGCAAAAATCTGGACATTTGATAGGTTTGGTGAACACTCTAAAACTAAGGTGTACCACGAGATGTATAACTTTCATTAACTAGCTCATTTGTATTTCAAGCTGATAAAATTTCCCTTTTTCTAGTTTATATCTATATCAAATATACATATAAACGCACACAAAGGCATGTGTCCGTGCAGACACACACACACACGCACACAGGCACACAAACACACACACACACACACACACACACACACACACACACACACACACACACACACACACACACACACAATCTTGAAGCCAACAATCTTGAAACACATAATGCTGATGCTATAATATCAAAAGATCAAAATACTGAAGACCATGATGTCTGAAGATTTTGAATACCAAACTCCCCTACCAGTGTGAACCAAGGGTCATGACAGGGTGTGGACAGTGGAACAAATGCTAACATGGGTCATACGGGGTGGGGGATCCAGGAGTTTGAACTTGTAGTCTTCAGCATTTTGGTCTTTCAATATTAGGAACTCAATATTATGGGTTTCAAGGCTGTGGGATTTAAGATTGTAATACCAAACTTATGTATATATAGTTATACAGGAGTGTAGATTGAATTATCAAAGTCAATACTGATCATAGCCTAGTCAATCAAAAAATAATATCACAGACAACTCCTCACACACTGCGAGGCAAGTCCAAGCTACTAACATACAAGCGGCACTCATAAAAATGCAGACAAACTGCAAAACTGTAATCACAAAGTTACACACAAACACACACACACACACACACACACACACACACACACACACACACACACACACACACACACGCACACGCACACGCACACGCACATGCACATGCACACGCACGCGCACGCACACATACACACACACACACACATGTGTGTATATACATTAACACAGATGCAATTCTAAGTCACATACTCACAAACTATTACATCTCAAAAGCAAATGTATAAATCAAAACTAACAGCGATTATTATAGTGGGGCAAGCTGCTATCCACATTCCACATGGACAGGCTGTGTCCCCATACCTCTGCAGCTTTATATACCTATATCTATATTTAGCTTTCTGTCTATCTTATCTATCACTTTATTTATATACATATATATTCACTTATGTATACCAACTCCAAGACCTCTCTATAGAGTCAAAGGGCATATTCCCAATCCCTTTCTTTACCATGGACTGTCCTACCATGGCTATTTGAATTCCCTGAGCTTTCAACAAATGGAACACAGGTCAACATCTTGATGAGGAAAATGCACTAAGTGCCTTTAAATGTGTGTGTGATTTCTGTTTGCTGAATTCTCACAGTACTTTAGTCAGGAAATGTTATCCTCTTAGTCAGTCAGTTGGAAGTTAACTACCAGTTTGGTATTGTATAAAATAAGGTTGTCTGACAAAGACAAAGTAAGCTGGTTTCTCAGTTAGTGGTTAATTGTACAGTAAAGCAGGGACTTTCCTTGAAGATCTGGAAATCCTGGAGTGGATTTAGCCTGGAGTGTGTTCAGATAAGGGTTTTTTTTTTTAGAGAAGATGAAGGAAAGGCATACAAAAGTCAGCAGCCATGAACCTGAATCTGCAGCCTGTTCCAAGAGGAAGGATTGTGTAGTGGAGTTACTGCTGGTTTATGGTACAACTAATACTGTATATATACTAATGAAGCTTAATGTAGAAAGCTGAAAAGGCTATGTTTTTCTTTTGCCCTTTAAAAATAGGAGTGCTTTTATATTCTTCATTCTTGATTGATTTTATACACCTTATTGAGAGTGAGTGTGTGTGTGTTTGTGTGTGTGTCTGTGTTTGGGCACACACACACACACACACACACACACACATATGCATGATTACCATTGAAATTCTTAAGGAATCATCTTTTTGAATATCTGTAGTAACTAAATAAGGGCATATTGTTAAAATGTTTGAATTACTCTGTAGTCGATTTGCCATTTTTTAACAGTGGTATAGCTCACAGTGAATTCACTTTGCTGACAGATGTACCACCATGTAACTACATGTCATGGATGTGTGGAGTCTGTGCTCCCATGCAAAAAAATATAGAATGTTTTTAAGTGATATATTACTGTCCAAGTTAGTGTTTTATTTTTGCACTTGTGGTTCGTTTTTATTTGCAATGCTGTAATCGTAAATGTGAATGTTTTGTTTGCATCTGCTATCACTAGTGTTCTACAAATGTGGTTGTTGACCATTATGTTTTTAGTTTAAATGGTTAATGTGTTGTTCTTTGACATATTTTACCATTGATATAAATATATGTAGGTAACTTGGTTGAATGACAATTTAAACTAATTCAGAATAAAAGAAAAAAGGGAAGACTTATCAAAACCAGTGTTTTAGCAAGGAGAAGGGGGGAGAACCTCATGCACTCAGGAGTTTCACCTGTGCAGCACCTTATTTAAATATATTAATTCAGTAGTAATCATGCACCTGGAGTTTCACCTCCACAGCCCCTTACTTAAATATATTATCTCAGTTGTCATTATGCACCCTGGAGTGTCACCTCCACAGCCTCTTAATTATATATATTAACTCAGCAGTCATCATGCACCCTGGAGTATCACCTCCCAACCCCTTACTTAAATATATTAACTCAGTAGTCATCATACACCCTGGAGTTTCACCTCCTGAGCCCCATATTTAAATATATTAACTCAGCAGTCATCATGCACCCCTGAGTTCCACCTCTACAGTGCCTTACTTAAGTATAGTAAATCAGTATTCATCATTCACCTGGGAGTGTTACCTACACAGCCCCTTGCTTAAATATATTAACTCAGTAGTCACCATGCACCCTGAAGTGTCACCTCCCAGCACCTTACTTAAATATATTAACTCAGCAGTCATCATGCACCCTGGAATTTCACCTCCACAGCCCCTTACTTAACTATATTAATTTAGCAGTCATCATGCACCCTGGAGTGTCACCTCCCAGCCCCTTATTTAAATATATTAACTCAGCAGTCATCATGCACCCTGGAGTTTCACCTCCGCAGCCCCTTACTTAAATATATTAACTCAGCAGTCATCATGACCTGTGGACTGCCACCTCTCAGCCCCTTAGTTAAATATATTAAGCCAGTAGTCATCATCCACCCTGGAGTGTCACATCCAGAACTGCTTACTTAAATATATTATCTCAGCAGTCATCATACACCCTGGAGTGTCACCTCCCAGCCCCTTACTTAAATATATTAACTCGGTAATAATCATGGACCCTGGAGTGTCACCTCCCAGCCCCTTAGTTAATTATATTATCTCAGTAGTCATCACACACCTTGGAGTGTCACCTCCCAGCCCCTTAGTTAATTATATTATCTCGGTAGTCATCACACACCTTGGAGTGTCACCTCCCAGCCCCTTAGTTAATTATATTATCTCAGTAGTCATCACACACCCTGAAGTGTCACCTCCCAGCCCCTTAGTTAATTATATTATCTCAGTAGTCATCACACACCTTGGAGTGTCACCTCCCAGCCCCTTACTTAAACATATTATCTCAGTAGTCATTATACACCCCGGAGTGTCACCTCCACATCCCCTTACCTAAGTATATTAATTGAGTCATTATGCACCTTGGAGTTTCACCTCCTATCCCCTTCTTAATATATTAACTCTGCAGTCATCATGTTCCCTGGAGTGTCACCTGCCAACCACTTGCTTAAATATATTAACTCAGTGGTCATCATGTACCCTGGAATGTCACGTCGAGAGCCCCCTACTTAAAGATATTAACTCAGTGGTTATCATACTCCCTGGAGTGTCACCTTGAGAGCCCCTTACGTAAATATATTAACTCAGTGGTCATCATGCACCTAGGAGTGTCACCTCGAGAGTCCCTTACTTAAATATATTAACTCAGTGGTCATCATGCATCTGGGAGTGTCACCTCGAGAGCCCCCTACTTAATTATATTAACTGAGTTATCATGCATCTTGGAGTTTCACCTTGAGAGCCCCTTATTAAATATATTAACTCGGTAGTCATCATGCACCCTGGAGTGTCACCTCCCAGCTGGTTACTTAAATATATTAACTCTGTAGTCATCATGAACCCTGGATTGTCACCTCCCAGCCCCTTACTTAAATATATTAACTCAGTGGTCATCATGCTCCCTGGAGTGCCACCTCCCAGCCCCTTATTTAAATATATTAACTCAGATTTCATCATGCACCAGGGAGTATCACCTCCCAGCCACTTAATAAATATATTAGCTCAGAAGTCACCATGCACTTGTAGGTTTACCTACACAACCCTCACTTAAATATGTTAACTCACTAGTCATCATCCACCCTGGATTGTCACCTGTACAGCTCCTTACTTAAATATATTAACTGAGTCATTATGTACCCTGGAGTGTCACTTCCCATTCCCTCACTTAAATATAGTAACTCAGTTGTCATCATGCACCCTGGAGTTTAACCTCCACAGCCTCTTAGTTAAATATATTAACTCAGTAGTCATCAGGCAAGCTGGAGTGCCACCTGTTAGCCCCTTTACTTAAATATATTAACTCAGTGGCCATCATGATCCCTGCAGTGTCACCTCCAGAGCTGCTTATTAAATATATTAACTCAGTAGTCACCATGCACCTTGGACTGTCACCTGCACAGCACCTTGCTTAAATATATTATTAACTTGCCATCATCATGCACCCTGGAGTGTCACCTCCCAGACACTTACTTAAATATATTAACTCAGTTGTCATCATGCACCCTGGAGTTTCACCTCCACAGCCCCTTACTTAAATATATTAACTCAGTGGTCATCATGTTCCCTGAAGGCTCACCTCCAGAGCTACTTAATTAAATATATAAACTCAGTAGTCACCATGCACCCTGGACTGTCACCTGCACAGCACCTTGCTTAAATATATTAACTCTGCAGTCATCATGCACCCTGGAGTGTCACCTACCAGCCCCTTACTTAAATATATTAATTGAGAAATTATGCACCCTGGAGTGTCACCTCCCAGCCCCTTACTTAAATATATTAACTCAGTTTTCATCATGCACCACGGAAAATAATTCAAAAACAAATACTTCAAAGCAAATAGCAAAAAATTAGACAGTGTAACACAAACCACTAGTTGGGAATTGGAATTACAAAAGTGCAGTAAATAAACACACGTTATTTTATAGCAGAATTAGTTTAGAGTATACATAAGTTTTATAGACTGAGCTAGTAGGCATGTAATAATGGTGGACCCAGCATCTGAGGCAAGCACAGTAATATAGAAAGCTAGTCGGGGTTGGAGCAAGGACAGAACCAGTGATTGGACAGATGTTCTCAGAGTCTTTGTTTGAATGTGTAGGTCATGTTTAGATTGAGAATGTGCTGAGGTAATAGGTTCCAAGACTTGGATATTTTGTTGGAGTACAGTGAGTCTCCGAAACTGTTTAGAGATTTGGTAACTTTTAGCAGAAGTTTGTCTTTCTATAATTTAAAAAAAGTTCAGTTACAGAGTTGCTGTTCTGAACTGTTTGTAGGTTTCTTGGAGGCCAGTGCTTACTTGGGCTAAAGGGAAGTCTCTGTGTTCACCAGTGGCAGTGGTTAACACAGAGCAGCCTGCCTGTCCCTGTAGGAGTGGTTACTGCCTAGAAACTGTAGTTTTATTGGCCATTTTGGGTCAATTCCAAACTCCTTGATATCTCTCTCTTAAAACCCTGCAACCGCGTGGTTTTGGCATCTTTCCAGGCTTGATAGTTGTTGCTGAAGCACCTACCAAGAGGAGAAAACGCTGAGAGAAGAAAGGAGCCACTTTTGAGATTTTAAGTATTTACTTCTGATTTATTTCTTAGAAAAACTGCATTGCCGCCTACTTTTCGGTGTTTTCTTGCTTGCAAAAGTTGATATCTGTGTTAGAAACAGTATTTAGAACATACCTAGAGACTGTTTATTGCATTTTTTGTGTTGCACTTAATTTAATAGTTTTTTCTTAAAATTGCATTTTACCTGCCTCTGACCTAGCACACACATGTGGGGGTCATTTATTGCACTGTTCTGACTAGTTTGCTATTTGTGTGTCTCTGCTATCCTTAAACAAAAACAAAAAAATCTTGCTATTTTCCCACTTTCTATAATTTAAAAAAAGTTCAGTTACAGAGTTGCTGTTCTGAACTGTTTGTAGGTTTCTTGGAGGCCAGTGCTTACTTGGGCTAAAGGGAAGTCTCTGTGTTCACCAGTGGCAGTGGTTAACACTGAGCAGTTTGCCTGTCCCTGTAGGAGTGGTTACTGCCTAGAAACTGTAGTTTTATTGGCCATTTTGGGTCAATTCCAAACTCCTTGATCTCTCTCTCTCTTAAAACCCTGCAACTCTCTTTTTGCGTGGTCTTGCGCACAGAGCAGCGTCGATTAGCGCTGGGGTATACTATTCCTGGCTCCACAAAGTCTGCGCTGCAAATTTTCCCTTAGAACTAGGCAAGCCTCAACTCAAGTGCTTCAGATCAACTGCTCTTTTGCAGCACTTGCATAACCCAAATTAGCACTTGTCCAAATCTCCTAGACAGCACTATTATTTTCCAAATCTCCTAGACAGTACTATTATAATACAGCATAAGACCCTCGACTGTCCGCAAGACAAGTGAAACTCACTTTTCCAAGCATGTCCAGAGGTCATCTTCAGGTGTACTCTCCAGTTCATCTGGTGGAATTCGGCATCCTGAGGCAATGTCACAACTGCCTCATGTATACAGACAACCCTCTCCTCTTCCCCCTAGACACAGACACTTGTGAGAGATGCAAATACACAGCCAGACTGGAGGCTAAGCGCTCTCAACCCATGACTGTAACAGACAGTCAAGGGGAGAAGAGACACACTAGCATCACACCATCAGTCACACTTGGATCTACAAAACAAGCACCGGCAAAACATACACATAAATACACAAAAACATATTCGGAGGCACTAGGTACCAATCTGAAAAAGAAACAGTGCCCTCCAAAGCAGACAAGCAAGCAAGCTGCACCTCCAAACACAAGCCAGAAAACACATAATTCACCTCAAGAGTGTGCCTCACGACAGCCCCTAAGGCAAAACACCATACCCAACACGCTAGTATTAGGAGACTCTATAGTAAGGCACACAGATGTTCCACTCAGCAGGCTGAACAAGGAGAAGGTTACTGTCAGCTGCCTGTCGGGTGCTAGGATCCGCCACATAACACAGGCACTTAGGTCACTCCAGAACAAGTACAAGTATGACGCTGTCATGGTACATGTTGATGTGAATGATCTAAGACATACCTCCCTGGTCTACATGAAAAGAGACATTGAGGAGCTCTCTGATCATGTAGCCCAAGCTGGTATGACCCTGACCTTGAGTAGCATGCTACCTTCACCTAGAATGATACCACAATACAAAGACAAAATGATCAATTTCAACAATTGGCTAAGCTTCTGGTGTCATTCTAAGGGGATCCAGTGTCTGTCTGCCTGGGATGACACAATAGACAAGCCTCGCTGTTTTGCCAGAGATGGTTTGCACCTGTCACCCCTAGGCTTTCGAATACTGGCCAAGGCTCTTGCCGTCCCCATAGTGCCTTTTTTAGGCAAGGCTCAAAGGACAAACCAACTACCGTAACCGGCACAGGTAACCAAAAACTAAGGGTAATGCTACTCAACACCAGAAGTCTCAACCTCAAAATGCATGCACTCAAGGCACTCCACAGTTTGGAGAAAATCGATGTTTATACAGTGACGTAAACCTGGTTCAAGGCTCCAGAGAGCACCCCAGCACTACCAGGTCACAATTCATATCATACCTTCCGGCCTCAGTTACCAGATCACAGTACAAAGGGCGGAGGTGTATCCATATTCATCAAGGATACCCACATCTCCAGTTTAGTGGTGCAGCATGATGACCCAGAGATCATCCATGCATAACTATCAGCAGGCAAAATCACATTTCAAGTCGTAGCCTGTTATAGATTTCCCACCATGTCCCAAGATGCTCACTCAGCATTCCTTGAGCCATTGGAAAATATAAAGGTTCTACCCAACACCATAATTTTTGGTGATTTCAACTACCCTGGTATAGACTGGGTGAACTACCAAAGTTCTAACTCCTATGCCCAGCGGTTCATAGAATTTATAAATTCAAATGCCCTTGAACAACTGGTATGTTCTCCCACTAGAGGGGACAACACATTGGATTTAGTCATCACAAATATGGGCGCCCATTGTACCACACCCATTATCACTCCCTCTCTGGTCAGATCAGACCACAAACTGATAACCCTGGACGTCTTCACCCATCCACCTCCCCCAGTCAAAGAAACCATCGTAAAAAACCTTTCCAAAGCAAACTTCAAACTACTTGCGTCAGAAGTGGAAAGCTTCACTATTCCCTTGCAGAAGGATAATGATATCCAGGTGCAGAATCCTACACCAAGGCACTTTATATACATCTTCAGGATTGCATGGACCATGCTATCCCAAATAAAACCAAGACTTCTTCCTCAAGCAAGAAGAAACCAGTCTGGTGGACCCCGGCCATAAGCAAACTATACAATAAAAGGGGGAGACTTATACAAAAAAAGGCCACATCTCAAGTAGAAAAATCATCCCTGATCAGCATTAGTAAAAAATTGAGGGCCCTCATCAAGTCAACTAAAGCCAATTTCGAAAAGAAGGTTGCCAAGGATAACCATAAGGCCTTCTATGGTTATGTCAGAAACCTAAATGGCAACGCGCAGGTCTGTTCTGAACTAGTACAAAATGGAACAAAATACACTGACCCCACTGACATGCCAACATCTTGGCTGATAGGTTCAGTGCAAATTCCCCCCTCACCGCCTACAGGGCCTATTACTATTCCAGGGGATTGTGTAACTCCAATTATTACTGATACTTTGGTTAATAAGGCTCTATCTAAAGCTAAAAACACTGCCTCCATGGGACCAGATGGTATCCCAGGCTGTGTCATACGCGAGCTCCAAAATGAATTAACCCCACATCTGAATACTCTGTTCAGTCTCAGCCTCTCAACAGGATATGTGCCCATAGAATGGAATGGCGCACAGCAACGGTGGTTCTGCTGCACAAGGGTGGGCCCACAACCGACCCTGGGAGTTACCGACCAATAAGCTTGATCAGTCTGATCTGTAAGGCAATGGAGCGAATCATTATGGAACTCATAAATGGAGAGATTCGGAACCTCCAAACACTTGACCCCACACAGTTCAGCTTCATCAAGGGCAGATCATGCCTTCTGAACTTGGTGGACTTCTTTGAGACAGTTACTCAGGCTATAGATAAGGGAAAGGCAGTACACATGGCTTACCTTGACCTTGCTAAAGCATTTGACACCATTCCCCATTCGGGTATTATTGATAAACTCACCAACCTGGGCATAAACCCTTACGTCACAAGATGGATTGCAAACTGGCTCTCAGACAGATCCCACAAAGTTAGAGTAGCGGGATCTATGTCTGAATCCAGACCAGTAACAAGCGGTGTGCCTCAGGGCTCTGTCCTGGGGCCCCTCCTGTTTGGCATATACTTCTCAG
Organism: Protopterus annectens; assembly: GCF_019279795.1. Lineage (NCBI taxonomy): Eukaryota > Metazoa > Chordata > Ceratodontiformes > Protopteridae > Protopterus > Protopterus annectens. The sequence continues at coordinate 707,656,407 of NC_056735.1, forward strand.
AAGTACAGGCAAGCACTGAAGGGCTGTGGCTGACCAAGTTTGCAGATGACTGCAAACGGTGCTATAATAGAGTCTCGGGCCAACATGGATATCCTCCAGAAGGGCCTTAATGAGACTGATGCATGGTGTCAAAGCCATGGTCTCAAGCTAAATGCTAAAGAATGCGTAGTAATCCCCTTTGGAAAAAACAGAGTACCCGCGAACTACCACATAGGAGGTAACCCCCTGAAATCTGAAGAAGTAATAAGGGATCTAGGGACCCAAGTAGGTAACCATGTTGCCAAGGTGGTTAGAAAATCCTTCTATGTGAACCATCTGATCACGAAAGGGTTCGCATCAAGATTTAAGGATGTAGTGGTGCCCCTCTACTCTTCCCTCATCAGACCCATTATTGAGTACAATGCACCAATTGGAATGTACCTGGCTAGGCATCTCCAGCAGCTGGAGAGACCACAGAGGTATCTCACTAAGAGGATTACTGGCCTCAAACTGTTGCCCTATGCAGCATGATTGAAAAATCTAAGGATTTTCTCTGTTGCATACTGCCTTCTCAGAGGCGATCTCTGTCTAACATATAGAGCCATGTCCAACCCAGAACTGTTGAACATGCTCCATCTTAGCAAAACAAAATCTACTCGAGCTACACGCTCTAGGGATATAAACCTCAGCACAACAATGAATAGAACATGCTGGAGGGATAGATTTCCTTCGCAAAGACTTCCCTTGCTATGGAACAAGGTCCCAATCTACATAAGGCAGAGCCCCTCACTATCACTCTTCAAGAGGAACCTTGACAAGTGGATGGGTAACAGAAAGTTCACACCAAGGATCATACCGACAGCTCTACTAGATAGGGGCCAAGGGTAATAGCTGCTAGATCTAGGGCCTAGGGAACTAACCAAGGGGTGGTGAATACCGCACAATGTGGCTGGGCTAATATATGCCTTCGGGCAGATAGCCCAGTACCTACCTATGAACCTATGAACCTATATTAGCTCAGAAGTCACCATGCACCCTGTAGTTTTACATACACAACCCTCACTTAAGTATATTAACTCAGTAGTCATCATGCACCCTGGATCGTCACCTACACAACTCCTTACTTAAATATATCAACTCAGTCATCATGCACCCTGGAGTGTCACTTTCCATCCCCTCACTTAAATATAGTAACGCAGTTCTCATCATGCACTCTGGAGTTTAACCTTCACAGCATCTTAGTTAAATTTATTAACTCAGTTGTCATCATCCATCCTGGAGTGTCACCGCCAAAGCCCCTTACTTAAATATATAACCTCAGCAGTCATCATGCACCCTAGAGTGTCACCTCCCAGCCCCTTACTTAAACATATCTTCTCAGTAGTCATCACACACCTTGGAGTGTCACCTCCCAGCCCCTTACTTAAATATATTATCTCAGTAGTCATTGTGAACCCTGGAGTGTCAACACCCAGCCCATTACTTAAACATATCTTCTCAGTAGACATCATACACCCTGGAGTGTCACCTCCACATCTCCTTACCTAAATATATTATTTGAGTCATTATGCACCTTGGAGTTTCACCTCCTAGCCCCTTACTTAAATTTAATAACTCTGCAGTCATCATGTTCCCTGGAGTGACACCTCCAGAGCTTCTTACTCAGATATATTAACTCAGTAGTCACCATGCACCCTGGATTGTCACTTGCACAGCACCTTGATTAAATATGTTAACTCTGCAGTCATCATGCAACCTGGATTGTCACCTCCAAAGCCCCTTACTTAAATATATTGACTCAGTAGTCATCATGCACCCTGCAGTGGCACCTTCCAGCCCCTTACTTAAATATATTAACTCAGTAGTCATCATACACCCAGGAGTGTCACCTGCCAACCCCTTACTTAAATATATTAACTCAGTAGTTATCATGCATCCTGACATGTCACTTCCCATCCCCTTACTTAAATATATTAATTAGTAGTCATCATGAATCCTGGAGTGTCACCTCCCATCCCCTTACTTAAATATATTAGCTCAATATTCACCATGTACCAGGGAGTTTCACCTCTGCAGCCCCTTATTTAAATATATTAACTCACTTGTCATCATGCACCCTGGAGTGTCACCTCCCAGACCCTCACTTAAATATATTAACTCAGCAGTCATCATGCACCCTGGAGTGTCACCTCCCAGCCCCTCACTTAAATATATTAACTAGTAGTCATCAAGAACCCTGGAGTGTCATCTCACATCCCCTTATTTAAATATATTAACTCAGTAGTCATCATACACCCAAGAGTGTCACCTGCCAACCCCTTACTTAAATATATTAAGTTAGTCATCATCATGAACCCTTGAGTGTCAGCTCCGCAGCCCCTTACGTAAATAAATTAACTCAGAAGTCATCATGAACCCTGGAGTGTCAACACCACAGTCCCTTTGTAAATATATTTAACTCAGTCATCATCATGAACCCTGGAATGTCAGCTCTGCAGCCCTTTACTTAAATATATTAACTCAGTAGTCATTATGAACCTTGGAGTGTCAGCTTCGCAGCCCCTTACTTAAATATATTTAACTCAGTCATCATTATGAACCCTGGAGTGTCAGCTCTGCAGCCCCTTACTTAAATATATTAACTCAGAAGTCATCATGAACCCTGGAGTGTCATCACCACAGCCCCTTCCTTAAATATATTTAACTCAGTCATCATCATGAACCCTGGAGTGTCAGCTCTGCAGCCCCTTACTTAAATATATTAACTCAGTCATCATCATGCACCCTGGAGTGTCACCTCCCAGCCCCTTGCTTAAATATATAAACTTAGTCATCAGTATGTAACCCGAAGAGTCACCTCCCACCCCCTTACTTAAATATAGTAACTCAGTAGTCACCCTGCTCTGTAGAAAATCAACAATACCATATACAAGGAATTATTGCCTACACGCATATATAAACCACATCAGCAGTGATTATGTTTAGTTAACCACACACACAGAAATTGAATTTCAAATCGTCATTCAACTAATCTGACTTTCAAACATTTTTCCTAGATTAGTTGGCTTTAGACAAAATTGACATTCCACTCAATTATATATATATATATATATATATATATATATATATATATATATATATTTGTGTGTGTGTGTGTTTGTGTGTGTGTACTGATAGATACTGAGATTTATAAATTCTGTATTAACATGGGCTATTTATATAAAAATAAAACTTTTTACATGTTTAAAGATCATTTTAAGAAATTAAACTTTTCCATATGAAGTACCATGATCACTTTGCAAACTATCCATATATTGGTCTGGTTTCTGCAATGGTTTTCCATATCTGGAGTACTTAACTGATCTTGTCTACCTTTCTGGACATATCTTCTTTATTTTGAAAGAGTATTTCTGCACTTTGTCATTTTCTTCACCATGTGCAACACAGAACCTTAAAATGACTGTTTCATCAACAGCATCCTCTTCAGGCTGTAGACTTTTCCAAGACTTTCATATTTATACTTTGTCTCCAAACTGTAAATCAGATAGTCTTCTACAGTTTTTATTATAGCAGTACCTTTGTCACTTCTGATTTCATTCCAGCTGTTCCTTTAGTGTATTTTTAATTTTCTCACATCAGTTATATAGATGCTATGGAATGTATAATTAGTGTTATTAGTGCAACATGTAGCACAGTCACCTTTTTTTTTCAGAAGGCTGAGGGTTCTATTCCCACACCAGGAAGATGGATTGTTTCCACTGCAGTTTAGCAAAAGCAGAGTCCTGCAGTCCTGAGTGTGCTGTTTTTTCGATGAGACATTAAACCGAGGTACCACCTGCTTGAGTTGGTAGTATTTCAGGTGGAAGTAAAAGATCCCTGGGCACCTCTTGAAAATAAATAATAGGGGAGGTTCCCTGATGCCCTGATGCCCTGCTCAAATTTCCCCAGTACTGTAATACCACCTCAGGTGTCCGCTGAAATGAGGCTATTAACATAGTAGGAGTAACCTGGTCAACAAAAAGGATAAATAAAAATAAATAAATAGATGAAGTTAAGTAACTTGATTTACATACAACCGTTGAACTGATGAATGACTGAATATGTGCAATGGAGTATCACTACATTCCAAGACAGAAAGGTGGCAATCCTCAGGGCATTTGCTACTTCCCCTTCTCATGTGATTAAGTGCTTTTTGGTTAGTTGTATCCACTTGCTCAATTCATCTGTGGGTAGTGTGTGTATAAATCTTCTGAAATCTAACTGTTGTATTCCGAAGCGCTACAGCGGTAGCATTGTTGCCTCACAGCAAGAGGTTCTTCAGGTCGATTTTTGGCAGGGGTACCTTCTGTGTGGGGCCTGCATGTCTTCCCTGCATTCATGTGGGTTTCTTCTGGGTGCCCCGGTTTCCTCCCACATTACAAAGACATGCATCTGGAGTATTTCTCCTTGGGCCTCTGCTGAAAATTGGCTCATTCCAAGTTGGACTTTCCTGGTTAACAAATGTTAAATAAATAAGAATCTTCAGTCTCAGTAATATAGACTTTAATGCACAAATCACACTTAGACATTTTGTATATGCCAAATGTATTATTTCTGAGCATTTCAAATAATAAACCAAGCATATTAGATAAATGATATTGTTGAATTTAAACACATCAGTACCCTTTCAACTCCATGGATGGAAATGCATTTCACTACCATGGCAGTCATCCAGTGGATGACATAAGATTTCTTCTGTATTGTTATTATAGTGTGGATTGCATATGTCAAAACATTGTACCACTTATTCTAAAGTATCATTCCTGCCAAGTTTTGAATTTTTTGCTCTGATTTTGTATTCTATTATTCCCAGATGTGATTTATGTATTATGTTAAACATGTGTCTTCTCAATTGCATAGGTGCTATTATTTTGTCAGGTTTGAACACAACTTATATCTTTGTTGAAAGAAAATTTAGTCTGAATTTCTTTCCTTACTTTCTTTTTTCATTATCATGTTTTGTAATTTCTTTCAATAAATCAGTATCAGAAAACATCTGGAATTTTTTTATTTTGTTTTTTTGTTATTGATAACTGCAGTATTACTGAATTCATTTCCAATTCTTCTCATAACAATTTCTGATGCTTTTCTTGGAAATATGTTTTAGCTAGTGTTCATTTATTTGCATTTGCTTACCAGGGTACAGCCCTGAGCAATTCTTTTCAATTTTAGCATTGGCCTGGGATTCATGTTGAGTCATTGAAGATAATTTCATTGAACTGAAAAAACAAAATGTTCACAAAACCACCTTTGACAATTAACTCAGCAATTTTTTTTTTTTGCAGAGGATCAAGCCCTCCTTCATCCCCCATATTAGGGGACAACCCCCACACCTCCTGGGCTTATATATACTAATTCCAAGGTCACACAGCAGTGGAGAAAAAAGCAGACTCCACTATCAGTAAATAGCACTCACTCTTTTTGCATTCACTGGAAATTATGTACAATAGCACAAAATGCTCCCTTCAGCCCAGGGTCAAAAACTGACCAGACGTACAAAATAGATAAAAGTACAATAACGCATACATGACAATAAAACAGTACAATGGCATATTAATGCTTTGGATGCATAGTAGATCCAAAGTATTAATTTATAGGATGTAGAAAATTTTCAAAACATTTTAGAAATTAGGATATATATATATATATATATATATATATATATATATATATATATATATATATATATATATATATTTATGGTTATGTCAATGATTGAGTTTTCAAAAACTGGAAATTCATATGGTTGAGACCACATGATCAAGTTTCCACAAATTCGAACATCAAAAAAACTTTTTTAACATTTTTGTAGGGAGAAATCCCCCCTGCATCCTACATATCAGAGGATGTGCCCCCCTCATGCCCCCTGCAAATTATTTATATCAACTCCAAGATCTCACTACAGAGAGGAAAAACATAAATTTCCTGGTCCTTACTGTACCACTAGTGTATTCTAAATAAGAATTACTAAAGGTGCTTTTCCTATATATTCTAGATTTAAACCCTTTGTCAGTGTGAGAGATAAATGTATCTAAGTAAGCTATCTCTTGACTATTATAGGAATGTGTAAACTTTAAGTAAGTACCAGTATTTTGTTTTATGGAGAGGTACTATTGAAGAAACAGAGGAACTTGTAGGATATATGAATCATACTAGTAGTTGTCATCCTTGGAAACAAAAAAAGAGTATACTGAAAGGGCAGTGTATAAGAGCAGCTCGGATAACATCTGACTATGAGGAGATAAAAAGTGAGATTACCAATATTGGCCGAATGTTTAAGGACAGATGATACGCATTTTCTATGATTAATGATGTTTCTCAATGTTATGAGAGAATGGGGCAAAAAATATAAACCACTATTAGGAGCAGAATTGGTAAGTAATAGAAATTCAGAGGGAAGCAATAGTTTTAGTAGAGCATTAATATTAGAATATAATCCAACAGCAGAAATAGTAAAAAATATATCCCCGGATTCACAAAACCTCCGTATAAGACTAAATAAGTCTTACTCAGAGGATGCAGTTGAACGGTATGATGTCAGCATGCCATGAATATACATGAGGGCATGCTGACTCTACCCCAAGCCTAACACAGACCGTGCAGGCAAGCAGGAGGCGTGTCCGACTGCCAAGCAGTCTAAATGTCCACGCCTCTGCAAGTGGGTGAAATGCAAAATGTCAACACACAAGAGCGAGTCCGCTCAAATGTTCATGTACCCAACACCACACTCCCTGACATTGTAAACCCCCAGCACAGTTATAAAAAGTAAAACATTACTTTTTTTTGTAATTCCCAATATAGCTGCCCGTATTTGCGCGTGTGTGCGCGGGTGTGCTCATTCCTTAGCTGCAGTTAGCAATCTCGACATGGAAGAGCATAATAAAGAATGTGTATGCAAATTACACAAAATAGTAATAGCGTAGTGGTAGAGCATTCGCACAAAGAGGAGGCATTCATGGTTCGAGTCCCACCATTCCCCTTCCTATTTTATGTTAAAAATGAGTATATGAAATAATTCCTGACATATATGATTAAACTTTTACTAAAAAGCATTGAAATGGCTTATGTATCAGTGAACAAGATGTAAATTTATAAAGGAACCTGACATATAATTGTCCGCAGTTAAGCAGCGCTTTACCCAGCGCAGTGTAGTTCCCATAGCTAAATCGCGCATTACCCAGCGCAATGTAGTTGCCCATAGCTAAATCGCGCTTTACCCAGCACAATGTAGTTGCCCATAGCTAAATCGCGCTTTACCCAGCACAATGTAGTTGCCCATAGCTAAATCGCACTTTACCTAGCGCAATCGGTTTGCGCAGAGGTGCGCGCCACACCAACCAGCACACCATTGGGCAATGTGGAGCAACATAGAGAAAAGTTGCTTAAACACAGCCACACCCCATAACCTGTCTGGACAGTAGTAAAATAAAAAGCAATGATAAGGTTTGAACCCAGGACACTGTGCACCATAATCAAAGTACTGAACCACTAAGCCACAACAGCTTAGGATAAGCATCCCCTGTTTTTATATATATATATATATATATATATATATATACTTATAAATGTTAGATTAACCATTGCTAAGCAGGTCTGCAGTCAACCGAGAATTTTCAAAAACGGCCAATCACAAAAAAGTGTGGGAAATGCAGCATATTTAAGCTCCATAGGTGGGAATACTCTCCATAACTGATTGTAGCTCCCATCTACAGTTAGAATGTCTGGTGCTGGAGAGGGTACTCGCTTTAGAGCGCAATGCTGGGGCATTGAGGAGTCAAAATACATGGTTTGGCTCCTAGTCTATCGTCATGAGACTTGACTCCTGCAGGGCCAGTTCCAAGGGATGGAGTATAAGGCAGACGCTTGGAACCGGTTGGCTAATGAACTCACCAGTGCCACAGGCATCCCTCGGACTGGTGAGCAGGTCTGTCACCACCATGCAGACTTGAAGAGATGGAAGCAGGACCTTATTGTGAAAGGGCTCATATTTTTGCATGATGCCCCACTACTAAGTAGGTAGCCATGGAATGCAGTATGTAAGACATGCTAATATAGACTAAATAATGGATAGGTATGTCTCAATATCCCTTCATTTACTTCACAGCTGCAGGTGTTCGTGCTATGAATCAGCAAGCCTATGCAGATAGGCTGCTATGGCTGCGCCACCAGGCAGGTTAGTAATTATTCTGCATGTACTATTATATGATATATGTGAGGCAGCATGACAAAAGTGTTGTAGCCCAATAATGCAGCAATAAAATGGCCTGAATAAATCCACTGCATGTACTGTTATATAACATAAGTCAGTGAGCCAGAATTAGAGTGTGCTAACCCAGCAATAAAGGTAAAATAAGTCTGGAATACTATCTCTGCATGTACTGTCATAACATATAAGTGAGCAGGCCTGAAAAAGAGTGTTGTAACCTATCAATAAAGGTATAATATGTCCTGAATATGTCTTCTGTATGCACTGTAATATCAAATAAAGGAGAGAGCCTGTAGAAAAGAGTGTCCAATGTAATTAATAAAGGTATAATACTTGGAGTGTGTCTGTGTCACTTACTTTGAAATGTTGTTGTACCCTTGCAATAAATAAACAGTACTGTTGTATTAGGTGCTGTCAACCCACAGTTGTGCAGTCCCATAAGAAGTGGATGAAGGAAGTGGCAGTAGCTGTGAAGCATATAACATTTATTCCCTGAATAAATCCTCTGCATGTACTGTTACATATCATAAGTCGGATAGCCAGGAATAGAGTGTAGTAACCCATTAATAAAGGTAAAATATGTCTGGAATACTATCTCTGCATGCACTGTCATAGACAATAAGTGAGGGAGCCTGAAAAACAGTGTTGTAACCTGTCAATAAAGGTATAATATGTCCTGAATAGGTCTACTGTATGCACTGTACTATCAAATAAAGGAGAGAGCCTGTAGAAAATAGTTTTAATGTAAATAAGAAAGGTATACTACTTGGAGTGGGTTTGTGTCAGTTACTTAGAAATGTTGTTGTACCCTTGCATTAAATAAATTATTTATTTTATTTATTTATTTATTTTACATTTGTTGACCGGGAAAGTCCGACTGGAGCGAGGTCCATTTACCGCGGAGTCCCGGGGAGAAAAGCTCCACTATTATAATAAATGTACAGTGGTAATTTTACAATACAAGATATTTCATGCAAGAAGAACACGATTAAAGTGGTTTGTTCCAACTAAACAAAAAGGACTCCATTGTAACAATACAATCATCAGAGACATCACATATGACAGTATAAAAGACAATATTTTGTGCTAAGCAAGTTTAAGTGTGACCAGAGGAAGGCCCTGTATGGCAGTTATGAGGAGTTGTTAGTACTGTAATATAGAGACAGTAAGCAGAATATAGAGGAAGGTAGGAAGTATTTGAGGAGAGCAGGAAAGCATTTATGTGATGCAAGGACAGAGCCAGGAATGCAAGAGGTGTGATTTGAGTGATTTTTTGAAGAGTGAGATAGAAGGTGCTGAGGAAATATTCTGGGGGAGGTTATTCCACATTTCTGCTATGGTATGAGAGAAAAGAGCTTTACCTGCAGTGTTGTTGGCTTGAGTTATACACAAAAGGGTTTTGTTGGATGAGCGGAGTGGATGGTTTGCTGAGTATTGGTTAAGTAGTTGGTTCAGGGCTGGAGTCTTGTGGGGATTCATTAGGATGTTATAGGTGAGGACTAGTTGGTGGTAACTAATTAAATGAGGAAGTTCTAACCACTGTAGTTCTTTTAGAACAAGGCAATGATGGCTACGAAAAGCAGAGTTATTGGCGAATTTAGCAATTTTATTGTAACATGACTCTAGTTTGTTCATGTCTGTTTTCCTAATGTGGGTTAGGATTGGAGATGCATGAAGCATAGAGGAATATTACTGTTGTATTAAGTGCTGACAACCCACAGTTGTGCAGTCTCATATAAAGTGGATGAAGGAAGTGCCAGTAGCTGTGAAGCATGTAACAGTCCTCAACAGTTGTTAAATGGCCGACATGCATAGGTAAATCTGGCACATGAGTAGCTTGTCAGGGTGTTCCCCATAAAAATGTGAGTGTACTACCTGAAATGTAGGGTTCTGTAGAAAATCAAGTGAAAATGTCATGTGAACACATCCAGATGTGCAGATACATAAATATATAAATAAAATACAAGTATGTAGCAGTAACACCTGCATCTTGGACAGTTACTATGTCAGATATAGGTCAGGTATATAATGAACTAGCCAAACCCATTACGCAATCTAATGCATGTTGCCTAGTGTAATAATACATGTAGGGGATATACACCTCCAGTCAATAGGAATGTAGTGTAGAGTTAAAGTACTAATAAGATGTTAATGGAGGTTTCTTTCTACACCCTACTCCATGTGCATAAACAATGCAATTCCACACCTCAATGGGTATGTCTAAACTCATAACATTTGTTGGGACATATGTCCTATTGTTCTATAAAATTTACATTTACTATGATGCATGTCCCCTGTTAAAACATCACAATCTTGGTGGCCTGTTGCCACCAATCATCCCTGCATGCTGTTGTAATGTCCACTGTCGTTCAATATATGCATGTGTTATGCTTGTTGTTCAACTGCTGTAACCCTGGTGTGTTGGGTTAATGGGAATATTACTGCATGCTGTTACAACTAATTTGGAATGTTGTTGTCTATGTTGCAATTAAACACCCCTAATCACAGAATGTATGGGAAGGCCGGTCCCAGCGGACCCACCTGTCCCTCCTCAGCTGGCGATTGCACCTGGCATCAGCAGGTCTGTTGCCCAGCCCGGCTACCCTCCTCCATTGGTCCTGTGCCACCTTCTGCTGGAAGCGCTGCAGGGGATGGGGCTCATCCCCCCCTGCAAGCGTGGGCATAGAAGGGCCTCCTGTCACCCTCTGAAGGGTCCGGGTTATGGTGCGTAGGGAGATCCAGCGTTTAGTCACTGATCCCTTACACCAGCTCGAGGCGAGAGTGGCGTGACTCGCTGGTGAGCCTGCCCCTCCTATGCAGCCCCCAGCACAGTGACCCTCGGGTCTGTGAAGGTTCAGTGGTGACTGCCCATGGGTGGGGATCTCAGTCCCACTGTTACCATCTGTGGGCTCATGGGCTTGTGATTTCCAAATATCCATCCCCGTCAATTGTGTTCACCCACCCCATGTGTCATACTCTGCCCCTCTATGTGTCTTGTTTGTCTTGTCTGTTTACCTACCCAACCTACCTTCCCAAATATACCTACTTCCTCTTCCTCACTTTCCACTCTCACCTGAAAAAAAAGGGCAATCTGTACCCACAAAAAATTACGCCCCATACATAGCTGCCCATTTTGCACACATGTCCGCTGGACAGGTAAACTGATAATTATAATTGGCAGTACAACATACTTCGTTGTCCTCACCCCTCAGGGGTGGAAGGCTTCAAATTTCACTCCAAATTTGCAGCATATGTACAGCTGTTGCTTGTAAAGAAATGGGCAGCTATGGACCTTCCCTACACCCGTCCTGCACATCCCAAGTTTGTTTTCCTATTGTCTTTCCCTCTTTGTGCCCCCTTTTTCACCACTTTCCTATCTCCCCATTTTCTTTTCTTTCAAAGAAATTAGCGTGGGGGTTAGCGGGAGTAAGCACTTTTAAGCAGTAGTAAGCAGGTTTAAGCGAGTGTGTGCATGTGTGTGCTTAGCTAAGCATCGCGCAAACCTGCGCAAACCCGCTTACAACTGCTTAAAAGTGCCTTAGTCACTCTATGTCAGGGCCCTTGTTCTGCTCATCAGCAAAATAATATACCTCTGTCAGTCTCGAACCCCATACCTTGGACACATTAGACTGCATGAAGTACCACTAAGCCACAACAGCTCTACAATAACTTTGTGCTGCAAAAAATACATCATGCATTACAATGAGTGAATGTAAAGGAAAAATAGGAAGGCCATAACACAAAGCTTGTTCTGTGGATCTTTACCAGCAATTGTTGTGGAACTGCATTACATGAGTGTGATGTGAGAAACAGCCATTCAAGCAGAAAATAATGTTACAGAGGCACTTTACAACCCCCACACAGTATCATAGCAGGACAAACAGTGGCATATCTGAGTAGGGCAGAGGCCATACCTCATAACTGTGACAACTTTCCAGGGATGTTCCTGATTATGAAACATATTTTAGCTGTGTCCCTCCGAATCGCTCAGAAAAGTACTGACGTCAGTCAGAAAGGTGGGCTATTGCACAATGAATACTGACAATAATAACAGTAGACACCACTTGTACTTCATGAAAGGAGTACTAATCCATATGCACTGCTTCACTCAAGTCTACACCTACTGTCCTTATTATGTGTAAGGTGTACCTCACTGTCAACTACCTATCCCTGACTCCATGCAAAGATGTATCTGAGTGTTCCATAGGCCTGGCAGAGGCACAAACACACAGGCATATCAGCTATACTGCTGTTATACACTCTGCAAATAGCTTTGGTAGGACCTCCACAAGCATACCCTTATGTAGGAGTACAACACAGAAATACCAATGGATGTAGCCATGTACTGGTAGCAACTGACTGTAACAATGCTATTGTACCAGTGCTGAAAACACCTGTGAGTTACACAGACAAAGAATGACAGTGTAACCGCTGGCTACCATCTGGATAGGTTCACAGTTGCGAACTATGCAGACAGACCACCTGGCCTGATAAACTGACAGGTACACACCAATCCTGTAAGTCCAGTAAGATAATATTCACACATTAATACATAATGCTCTCTATATGTAAGCATCACCCCCCCATAATTAAAAGGTACGTGAGTGTTTAGGGTCTACCAAGTGTGTAGGTAGGCGTACTCAGTACTGGAATTGTCCAGTTGTCCTGCGAACCCTGTGCTAATGTCAACAATAAAAAACACAAACCCTGCAGACGTTAGTACATTAATATTCCCAGTATAACAGTTCACAAACAGTTCATGTGCCAAAAGAATACATCTCAATAACTACATTTGTATGGCTTCAAAGCAGGATCTGACCAACGTAATCCACAGAGTAAACGAGTGCCAAGTGGGTGTCTGCTGCAACATGACTTTTTAACTACAGTAAACTTTATGCTTGTATACTTTTTTCAACACGTTTTTCTCTCTACAGTTGTATGTTTTCTATTTCTACTATTTTTAAAATTGTTTTAACATTCACCAAATATATTTAACACAAAAATTATGAACAACAGGAATACAATTTTTAACATAACTGATAATGCAGTTCATTTAACAGGTTTTATATGTATACACACTTACTACTAGAGTTAATACATGAGCATTAGCACGTACATTTTTAAACAGTGTATTTTATGTTTCAAATGTGCAACGCTTTGTAATATGGGCATTTCTTTTTAAAAATATGAGCATTTCTTCTTTTTAAATTATGAGTGTTGCTTCACTAAAGTAGCACTCCTCACTAATTGTTAATTGTTAATTGACTTAAGACTAACAGCTAACTAGCTAACCATGTGATAGGGAAAGATATATAAAATGGCACTGTTTCCAATGTTTGAATTCATTTATAACTTGAAAAAGATCGGTATCTAGCCAAGCGAAAGCGCTTGTTTTATATCAATAAATTTTCTTGCAACTACCCACTTGGCACTCATTTACTCTGTGGATTACGTTGGTCAGATCCTGCTCTGAAGCTTGTTTTTCTTTGGTTTGGTGATACTGTTGCTATTTATTTCTTGGTTTTGATCGTTTTGGTGCTACTGCTTCATGGCTGAGGAGACCGGATCCACTAATTTCGCTGATACACCTCAGCTGCTAAAAGATGACTGTGAAGACGGTCCTGTAACAAGAAGAGAATTTAATCAAGTCTTTTCCCTTTTAACTCAACTAACTAACATATTAAAAAGCAACAGCGACAGTGATACTCTATTGCCTGGAAACCAACAACAGATCTCTAACTTGGCCAGAAAATCTCTACCAGGCTTAACACAAGATGGTACTGGTGTTTTAGAAGCCCCTTCTTCGTCTAATTCTGTCTTTGCTAGAGCAGTCGGCTCTGAGCACATTGGGTCTTTGTCCACTGCGGTTAACAACACAAATGGCAGGCAACCTAAAGATTTTAACTTTAATGCCTGGACAGATCAACAATTTGTCTTCAAGCAAGGTACTTTTAATAATAATGCCACTAACAGCATTGAACTTAATTTTAATGAACTAAGAGACAAATTATATGCATATAAGAGCAACCAGCTCGAAATTAATTATTTAAAAGAGTGTGTGACCGTGCAACGTGTACCGAAGGGTCTACGTTGTTAAGTTCCCTAACAATGTAGAGATGGGAACTCCATATTACAAGAAACTATGTGATATCTTTGACAGGGCTGGTATTGAAATTTTAAATGCTATGGTTTTGGAATATGAGGCCGATATTCTTCTAACTGAGCTAAATGGTTTAAACAACTCATTAGTGAATGACAGAAATTTTCAGAGTGTAAAATTCAACTATGATAAAGTGTTTGATGAAGTAGATCAGTTTTGTGTTAGAATCCTTAATCGAAAAGTACGTAAATTAGAACGTGACCTCATTGAATATCGTGAAGGGGTGGTATATCCACTGCCTGGTAGATCACGATGGGTCAATAAACCAAATGTGGGTAGTTATATCAATAACAACAACCAGGGGAACATTCTCGAAGAACACAATTTAAAATATAGTGAACCACTTTGTAGAAGCGAAAGGCTGGCTGACAAAGGAAGGAAAGAACTCCCCCAGGATTTTCAGCAACCCCCCAGGAGAACGGGGGGGGGGGACAAAAACAGACACCTCAAGGGTGGAACAGGAGATAGTAGCATGTCAAGCTGGCAATGTGTCTCAGAATGAACATAACATGTCCTTTACACATGGTAGTAACTACGTTGTAATCAAGAAAGATAATTTTACTATTTTCAACTATACAGACGTTGACATTAAGCAGGACACCTTTGACTTGCTAACCAGAGGTCTCCAGTTTGTACCCCTACGCCCCCTCAATATAGTGAACACCCTTATAGACTTGAAACGTTTTGTAAGGAATTTAAATCTTACACTCTACTTCAAGGGGCAACCCTATACCAACAACAAATTGAGTAGGAGTAGTACTTTCAACCCCCCCACCCACCCATCTATTAAGGTCTTTGAGGAACTTGTTGATAGGGACCTTAGATCATTCCGGTCCAAAGTAGCTAAAACATCTCCAACCAACTTAGACCAACAAGCACTCAGACTCATTAACTATCTCAAGAAAGAGACTGTTAGAGTTATGAAACCTGATAAAGGGGGAGGGGTGGTGTTGATGTACAACTCGGATTATGATACCTACATTTACAGCATGTTGCAGGATTCTAACCAGTACGAGCTAGTATCTAGAAATGAGGCTAATATCGCCTATTCGAAGATTAGTTTTATGTTAACTGACCACCAACTTCAAGGCGCTATTAATGAAAAGCTTTACAACTACTTGTATGTCAACAAACCAAGAATCCCTGTTATTTTTGGAATCCCCAAGAAACACAAAGGGCTTGACCCTTCAAAGTTTCGACCAATTGTATCTGGGGCAGGAGGCATTACAGAACCTTTAGGGAAATTTATTGACCAGGTAACAAAACAGTTCGGAACATCATTAGAACACATTTGTAAGGACTCCTGGGATTTTCTCAAAGGAATAAAACATGCTTTTTACAAACCGGAACTTCTTTTGATCACTATAGATATAGTTGATCTATTCCCAAGTATTCCACATTCAGTGGGCTTAGAGTAGTTTAATGAAGTATTAAGTACTGAAACCAATCTGGGCAACACTATAACTAACCTGTTAGTTGAATACATGGAAACAATTTTAGAAAACAACTATATACATTTTAATGGTGAAATATACAAGCAGAAAAAGGAGTAGCTATGGGCACTCCTTGTCGCCCTTTATGCTAACACCGTCTTACATAGATGGGAACAAAGGTTTATTTTTTCTACCACCTGGGTACAATATTTAGTGCACTACAAGAGGTACCTAGACGATATATGCATTTTTTGGGCAGGAACCCATGATGAATTTTTGGATTTCATCAAGTATTTAAACTCAACCACCCATTTTTATCTTTTACGATACGATTAGTAATGACAACTACATTACCTTGATGTAACCTTATACAAGGATCGAGTCAATAATGTATTCCAATCTAAACTGTATAGGAAGCCAACCTTTTCTAATACATACTTACACTTTCAGAGTGGACACCCCTTCTATCAGAAAAAGGGCATTGTCAAAGGACAATTCATAAGAGCTTCTAGAATGTCCAGTACTACACACGATTGTTTAGAAGAGATTGACTTCCTAAAATCCCTATTTCTTGAAAGAGGATACCCCTTAACACTTTTAACTACTTTAGACCAACAGGTCATGGGCAGCAGAGAAACACTCTATCCCCCTCTTTTAGGTGCAGATGTGGTTGTTCATCACATTGACATTAAAGAGCCTGACCACACTTATGGCAGGTTCATTTATACTTACTGTCTCAACTCCTTTGAAGTTGAAGAAATTTTCCACAGACATTGGCCAGTTCTTTCACTACATGATGAATTGAAAAATATTATACCACCACACCCAAAGTTTATTAGAAAGAGGGACACCAACCTCAAAGAAATTTTTGAAGAACAACCATACCAGAACGAACACTCAATTGTCCAAAGCAGGCACCTTTAAATGTGGTGCCTGCAAACAATGCAACACTATTTTTGACACCCCTAGTATTTACATTGTTTCTAGGAACTTTCTGTTTAAACCTAAAGTTTTTACAAACTGTGGCAGCAAAGGAGTGGTATACTTAGGGTTCTGTACCACCTGCACTAGTTTCTATATTGGCAAAACAGAAAGGCCTTTTAGAAGAAGAATTTATGAGCATTTACATGACATTTCTAAACAAAAGGAATCAAATGCTTTATATAAGCATTCCTTGGTTTGCAAGAATTTCAAATTCAAGTTCTTGGTATTGGAACAAGTACTTCCCAATGCTAGGGGTGGCGACTGGGAAACAAGTCTAGAATATAGAGAACTTTTCTGGCAACTCAGGTTAGAAGCAAGTAGAGCCCCAGGTTTAAATGAGAGTGTTAACATCAGCAGTGTTCTCAAAATTAGAAGAGCTCACTTATAGGTTTGTAAGTAGACACACCCTTCACAGTAAGATCATTCACTGTTGTAGGTGTCTGCTGCAACATGACTTTTTAACTACAGTAAACTTTATGCTTGTATACTTTTTTCAACAAGTTTTTATCTCTACAGTTGTATGTTTTCTATTTCTACTATTTTTAAAATTGTTTTAACATTCACCAAATATATTTAACACAAAAATTATGAACAACAGGAATACAGTTTTTAACATAACTGATAATGCAGTTCATTTAACAGGTTTTATATGTATACACACCTGCTACTAGAGTTAATACATGAGCATTAGCACGTACATTTTTAAACAGTGTATTTTATGTTTCAAATGTGCAACGCTTTGTAATATGGGTATTTCTTTTTAAACATATGAGCATTTCTTCTTTTTAAATTATGAGTGTTGCTTCACAAAAGTAGCACTCCTCACTAATTGTTAATTGTTAATTGACTTAAGACAAACAGCTAACTAGCTAACCATGTGATAGGGAAAGATATATAAAATGGTACTGTTTCCAATGTTTGAATTCATTTTTAACTTGAAAAAGCTTGGTATCTAGCCGAGCGAAAGCGCTTGTTTTATATCAATAAATTTTCTTGCAACTACCCACTTGGCACTCGTTTACTCTGTGGATTACGTTGGTCAGATCCTGCTTTGAAGCTTGTTTTTCTTTGGTTTGGTGATACTGTTGCTATTTATTTCTTACACTTGTATGACAGTTCATTATATGAGTAGAAAAGAAACTACATAGTCACATAAATGTTGTGTAAGCATTTGTAGTGGCGAGTAAAACTCTACACTGATAGCTCAGTACTGGAAGTGGCAACAGTCAGGTCTGACTACAACATGTACATCACTGTCTACACCTCTAGCTTCATTTATAAGATGTATACCAACCTTCTGACTTACACAACAGTGTCCACAGCAAACAAGCATGGGCCCCACTCTGGAAATCTGAAAGGGCTATGCCTACATACCTTAGCAATTTATAGCATTGGGTTGCTATGAGAGTGAGTACTGCAATTACCACTCAGCAGGCTGTATGCATTTACCAAATGCTGGTCAAAAATTTGTGCAGAGGGCATCACATGCACATGCGCAGATACCTATAAAAGCAGATTGTACTTGCTATCCTCACATGCAATCATTACATTGCATGTTCAAGCAAGTGAACAGCTCCTGCAGACAGTAGCACGTAAGAAAAAAGTAAATATTAGGTAACAAATATATATACCTAATCAAAACTAAAGTTATCAATTAAGAAAAAGTAAGTATCTGTACTTAATAAAAAAAAAAAAAAAAAAGTCAAAGCATACACAGATGGACCTGAAAGGGACATACAGGTATGTAACAGTTTGTAGTTACCGGCAAGTAGTAAATGTTTATGAATAGTACTATATATCCTCTGAAACATGCATATGTGGCAGCAGTAGGTATGTATGCACTGATGCCATGCATACGTACTGCCATGGAAAAATTGATGTGTAGCTGTGTGCAGTGGGACATAAGTGTGACATATGTAGCTCAGCATTACATGTCAAACATCTGAACATGTTATCTATGGTCTGTACAGTACTGCGTTTAATGTCAGTTTGAGGGAGTAGTGCAAACACCTATTTAAATGTGGATGTCACAGAGTAAGACATACATGATAGTCACATAGTGTGTAGCTTAGCATTGGCAACTGCTGTAGCAGGCTAGTATAGTAATGTATAATTTGCAGCTATATATACCCTTGTACTATTACTGTATGCACACATGTGACAACTGTCCATGTTGTAGCAAGGCCCAACAGGTCATCCGTGAGGTGTACAGACTCACAACAGTGTGGACCTTGTGTCTGTATGGCACACACATATGGCGAGATACATATGTGTCTGATTTATAAGCATCTGAACATGTGCATAGAGCAAGGGACATACTGCAACTGTTTGTAAAGGGCGGACATTTATATGTTGGTGCAGGTTGTTATGTGCATATTTATATGTAGGCTGTAGTGTGTGTCAAGCAAGACAGCATACAGTGCTGGCATATGACATGTGTTGTTCAAACGCAGTGAGTATGATTTGTTGGGTTTATAGTCTTCCAGATAGGGGGTCCTGCTAAAGATATATGGGCTGAGAACATCTTCCATGCATTCTGCACAAGACTGTGCAATATCATTACATAACTGTATCCCCCTCAACCTTTGCATAATTGATATTCCCACCATGAAAGGTGGACTGTATATGTGCCAATATGCATATCTATGTGTACACCAGTGGATGTTCATATGTATGCTGTAGCTCAATGTTGTACACATATTGCCATCCCTGTTGTTAAAAGCCCTGTACCCATGAACTACCACATAGGTGGTAGTCTACTCAACACCAAAGGTGTGATAAGAGACTACGGGACACAGATGGACAGTAGTGTCCCTTATGATAATCACAGTGCCACACTAGTCATGTAAACTGAGTACAGTCCACATGTCAGTAAAGGTGTGTCATCCATGGAAACAGAGGTCAGTATTCCACTCTACTCATCAGTCATAATACCCATCATAGAGTACAATGTCCCTGTTGGTATGTACCTCAGAAGACATCCACAGTGACTGTAGACGCCAGACACATACCTCACAAAGAGTATTACTGGACTCAAACAGATGCCCTATGCTGACTGCCTTACAAAACCACAGCTACACTGTGTCGCATACCGCCTACCCAGAGGCTACCTCTGCCTAACATACAAAGCTATGCTAAATCCACAGGTGTTGGACGTGCTCCATGTAAACAGATGGAACTCCATACAAGCTACAGACTGTACTGATCTAAACCTTGTAAAGTCAAATAGCAGAACATGCTTGAGTGGCACATTACCATCACAGACACATACCATACTGTGGAACCAACTACCTATCAATAGCAAATGAAGGTCCTCATTAGCAGTTGCCATGAATAATCATGATGATTAGATGTGAGATAGGAAACACACCCCGCTAATCACCTCTGTGGCTCTGCATGACAGTGGCACATGAACCTACATTACATGGGTGTTGAAGTACAGGGTACCATATGTCTAGGCTTCCATAGGCCCTATGGATAACAGCCTATCAGCTACCTAGGACCCGATACACACATGCATGTACCTGTTGCATCACATGCTATGTGAGGTTGACTGGGTGTGATGGAGAATGTGTAGGCGAATGTGTCAAAGATGAAAAAGAACTAATCCCACAAGTAAAACTGCTGTACAATCTCAGCCTCACTACAGGATATGTGCCCAAAAAATGGCGTACAGCAACAGTGGTCCCACTACACAAAGGTGGCACCTCTGTGGACCCTGGACACTATCGCCCCATAAGCCTGACTAGCCTAGTCTGCAAGGCTATGGAGAGGATCATCATGGAACTCATAAACAAAGACATTGGGGACCTACAGACACTGGATCCTACCCAGTTTGGCTTCGTCAAAGGCAGATCCTGCCTTTTGAACCTGGTCGACTTCTTCGAAACAGTCACCAAGGCCATAGATGAAGGGAAGGTAGTCCACACAGCCTATCTGGACCTCGCAAAGGCATTGGATACAATACCCCACTCGGGTATCATAGATAAGCTATCCAGCCTAAATATAAACCCCTATGTCATAAGATGGGTCACAAACTGGCTCAAAGACAGAACCCACAGAGTCAGAGTTGCTGGAGCCATGTCAGACTCGAAACCGGTCACAAGTGGCATCTCACAAGGTTCTGTCCTGGGACCTCTCTTGTTCGGTATTTACTTTTCTGAGGTACAGGCCAACGTGGGAGGGCTATGGCTCACCAAGTTCGCAGATGACTGCAAACTGGGTGCCATAATTGACTCTCTAGCTGACACAAACATCCTTCAAAAAGGTCTCGCAGAGACGGATAACTGTTGCCAGAGCCATGGTCTAAAGCTAAATGCCAAAAAGTGTATAGTCATACCCTTTGGCAAAATCAATGTGCCCACAAATTACCACATAGGTGGTAACCCATTAAGTACAGAGAAAGTAATTAGGGATCTGGGGACCCAAGTTGATAGCAATCTCTCCTTTGACAACCACATTGCCAAAGTGGTTAGAAAGACCTTCTACATAGCTCACCTCATCATGAAAGGATTCACATCTAGATCAATAGAGGTAACCGTGCCCCTTTATTCATCCCTCATCAGGCCCATCATAGAATACAATGCCCCCTTTGGGATGTACCTTACCCGACACCTGCAGCAATTAGAAAGACCCCAAAAGTACCTCACCAAGAGGATCAAGGGACTCAAACAGATGCCATATGCTGCTCGGTTAAAAAACTCCAGCTCTACTCAGTTGCATACCGCCTACTTTGAGGCGATCTATGCCTGACATATAAAGCTATGTCAAACCCAGAATTAATGGACATGTTCCATCTCAGTAAATCTAAATCCCTTAGAGCCACCCACTCGAGGGACTTGAACCTCAGCACAGAAATAAATAGAACATGCTGGAGGGACAGATTCATAACCCAGAGGCTCCCTTCGCTCTGGAATAGAATTCCAATTCATGTTAGGCAGAGCACCTCACTGACTCTCTTCAAGAAGAATCTTGATGAGTGGATGGGGGATCGTAGGTTTGTCCCGGGGATTACTTTTGTGTCACTATTAGACAGAGGCACAGTAAACTAAACTTTAAAAAGGGCACAGTATACTCAAATCAAGTGGTGGCGTAAGCCAAACACAATCGGGCTAGGCTTATAAATGCCCCAGGGCAGATAGCCTAGTATGAACCTATGAACCTATGTGTATATGTGTGATAGCCTAGTGGGAAACTGTGTATACCATGGTATGTAATGTTGTAGCTCTAATCCCATCAAAAGGTATGTATGCTATTGCCAGGCAGGAAAAGCAGTATGGCATACGTTGTGACGTAGTCCCATGGTGTTGACTGGAGTGTGCCATTGTAGGCTAAAGCAGTACATGTATGCTTATTGATTGTTAACACTAGTGAATACAACTCACGTATGAACTGTAGTACTACCTGAAGCTGTAGGCCTCAACATCACAGTATGGTTTATATCCACATGGCTTGGTAACACTGTTTTGTTTGTTACCTGTAGTCCTCACACATTACATACCTCAGGCATGAGGTTATGTAGGTGCTGACACACAGTACTGTATGGTACACAGGTAAATCTAATCTGGGTTGCCATACCTTTGTGTCTTATAGGTATGTCTGATGTGTGTGTGGGTATGCCTGTAACATGGCCTCGGTGGTATGTGTGTCACAGGATATAAGTGCGTATCTAGCAACATGTATAGTATAGTACAGCAGTATGCCACCTATAGTGATGAATGCGCACATATGTTACTGAGGGGTTTGCTATCAACAAGTAGCATGGTGTACTGGTAGTACTGAAACTGTACTGTACATTAATTTCAATGGATGACAAATGTATGTATGCATTAGCGTCATATACACCTCCTTTGGTAGGTGGTGCATTGTGTCACATACAGTGTGTCATGTACTGTTGTATAGTCTTACATACTGGTTCCACTTTGTTGCTGTGCAGAACATGGCTTGGTATATAGTATGTGCCAGGCACTGTCAGGCAGTTGTGTGCTTAGCAGTCATATGTGGTATTAAAAGTGTGTATCTACTGACAGCCAATAGGTTGCTATATATGGCATTTCATTGATGTCTGTACTTTAGAATGTTGAGTGTGCCACATGACTTGCTCACAATTACTGTTTCATTGTCTTCCAGGGTAATGTCACACAACAAGAAACCAGCATATTCCCTTGAGGAGGAGGAAGTAATATCAGATGCCCTCATACACCATTATAACCTGCTGTTCTCCAGAACCTGCCAGGACCAGCATGGTCGCACTGCACTGTGGCAGGATGTTGTCCATCGGGTGAATGATGTAGGCATGCATAACTAGACTTATGAGCAGGTATGCCATCACTGCAGTGATTTAATCAGGCATGTCCGGCAGCATGCCTCCGATGTCCACAGACAACAGCTTGCCACAGGTGGTGGTGCTGCAACACATCCCCCCCTCACCAGAGTGGAAGTGCTGCTTCTCAGCGTGGTGGCTCCTGGCCAATCAGTACAACACACATAGCCACTGTTATCTCAAGTGTTATAATATGCATTTATCAGATGTGTACTGTGTCTGCAGAATATGTGGAGCCTGGTGTCATGCAATACTGATAATGCAGGACATTATCTGTATGCCTGTGACTGTCACCTCATGTACTACTGTATAATTGTAAACTCACATCAGCAATGCTATAGTTGTTGACACTGACAAACTGTCTCATATCCTTGCTGGTCCCTCTTGTGTGATAGCAAGACATCAGACCCATGCTGGTGAGTGGGCTACAGTTAATATAGCATATAACATGTGCATGTCATATGAGAGTTATAGGCCATATACACATGTTAAACACCTACACATAGTGCATGCTTTGCATGTTCTCTGTGGGACTATGCACATCCCAGTGACATGAGTAGCTGACTCATACACATGCAATACACAGAGCATCCCAAACAAGTGGGTTACACTGTAGTGGACATTGTATAGGCAGAGTCAATACACATGCAAACAACATACACCACTTTGTCATATGCAGTATGTGTTAATATGATACATATGGCCTGTGTAGATACCTGCTTTAGGGTCATACTCCAGTATCCCATATGTCATCAACACAGCCCACATACTATACCTGGGGGGTAGAGGCCTATCATGGGGCGGTGTGACATGCGTCAACACACAACACAGTCATGTTAGGCAATGCTCCCTATTGAACACCTGACATGCCCATGTAACAACTGTCTGTGAAATGTTAAATGTACCCTAAGTGGTGCAGGTCAGGTACAGCAAGATAGTTGCCAGTGTGACATACATCAGTAGCCTTGAGTGACCACATGATGCTGCCTGATGATGGCTCATGGTACTACACTATATCCAGTTACAGTACCTACAGTAGTACACATAGCATTCATTGTTATACACCTGACAGTTGTGTGCATCCGGCCATGGTATGTATACCTATGAGTGATGGTGCACAGGACATTGCAAAACATTTCAGACTTGCAGTGCAATGTTGTGTCCATGTACACATTGTGTTCCAGAGTGAGGCCAATCATTGAACAACACACGTGCATCAACGACATTTATTTTATTTATTTATTTGCAATTGGTTTACCAGGATAGTCCATTGGGCCAAAAAGAACCCATTTTCAATGGAGTCCTGGGGAGAAAAGCTCCAAAACAAAGAATACGTTAGTTTACAATTTCAATCATTTGTAGATTAGAGACAAATCTTTAAACAGTAGTAACAAAAAGATTACAGCAGTTTAAAATTTCAGTCATTTGTGGGTTCCAGAAAAAACAAAAACAAAGGTTAAGCAGTTACAATGATAATTTTTGGGTTTCATGTTGTAGAAAACTTAGATATGAGCAGAAGCAATAAAGATTTTAGGTTAAGTTTTGTATAAAAGCAAGCATTGCTGTGGAGTTGTAGGATTTGTGAAATTATAAGATGTTGTTACAGTTGGCTTATTATTTGGTTTGGTGTCTAGTAATGTATGATATAGTTGTTTTTAGGAGGTGTATGTTTGTAGGACATGTATACTGTTATCAACAAGGACTCTCTACCCTCGCACTGCATGCTGTTGAGCAACACACATCCTGCATACTGACACGTGTGATAGGACTCTTTGGCTTGTGATATTGTACTCCATCAACCACTAATGAATAGGTTCCATATTGCTGTTGGTGTGTGTGTGTGTATGTGTGTGTGTGTGTGTGTGTGTCAACTTGACTGAGTAGTGTATTTGTGTGCATGTGTGCATGTGTTCATGTGTGCATGTGTGCATGTGTTCATGTGTGCATGTGTTCATGTGTGCATGTGCTCATGTGTGCATGCATTCATGTGTTCATGTGTGCATGTGTGCAAACATCCTGTACAGATGTTAAAGTGTGCTTCCTGTCTCCCTCTCACAGGTGCTGATGTATTGTTGTATGGGTGCAGCAGGGAACCTGAGGTCACTGCCACAAATAGTGACCATGATGATACATGTGTTGTGGCACAGGCATGTTTGACAGGGTCTGTCGTTGGTCCGCCAATCGACAGTACACAGCTTTCCACCCCATCTATGTGCACATACATACTGCCAATACATCCCTCAACACTGATGGCCTTAGGTGAGGAACAGCATATGGTAGGCATTGACCAGGACAGTGTGGTATCTATGGCACATGTAACCCCACACAGCAGCCATGCCCAGACACCTGGAACGTTACCACATAGGCATATGTCCAGGGGTTCTCGTGGGAGCACCGCTGGTCGTAATGCCCCTGGCAGACGTGTCCACCCAGGTCTCACAACCTCAGGTATGTTCCGGGCTGTGATGCAAGCACAGGCATGTATGGAACGGTACACCAGGCAGGGACTAAGGTTGCAGAGGGCTCATAAGACTGCAATCAATGACAGTATCCGTGACCTTGCCGGTGCCATCCGCAATTACTCCGATGTCATTGATAGACATTATGAGTTGCTAGATGTTCTCCGCAATGTAATGTCCATGTACCAGGACAGTGCAGGATGGCTGGGACATCAACGTGGATGCATGCCAGCAACATCATCAGCTGGCAGTCATTGCGGACGACACACAAGTGCCAGCCGCTCCCGTAGTGGCAGTACCAGCCCCAGCAATGTTGTGGCTGGGCTGTCGGTAGACCGTCCGATACGACTACATGCAAGTGGCTCTGGCCGGTCCTAGCAGGGACATGGGTCCAGTCAACATCCCTCTGCCTCTGACGATAGTACTCAGTCTGGCTTAGTACCCAATACTGTCCGTGTCACCCCTGCCAGGCACAGGTACTGTGTCCATGGCTGGAGACAGTGATCTGTACAGCCTGGCAGGTACAGTCTGTGGCTGTCAAACCTCCTATATTTGGCAGCCACAAGGGGGTACTGTATGCATGCAGACACACACACATACTACCAACACGTAGGGCTAACACATACACACACACATTACATCAACACTGACCCATACTGTACTGTTGTCCCTCACACACACACACACACATACACACACACACACACACACACACACACACACACACACACACACACGTACATGACAATTGGATGGGTCATTGTCGGGCTCTGGAAAACCAATAACACACCCTGTGCATATGATGAAACTGTGCCACCTCCTGTCATCTGTGACATTCATGCAGGAACAGGATAACATGGTGCTGATGCATAGGGTGACCTAATAGCAGTGTAGCAATGTTAGCATGTCATCAACAGTAAAGTGCAATGATATCCTTGTAGGTATATCTGAGCAGGCATGATGCATCCAAGCAATGATTATCAATGTAGTATTGTTCACACCAGTGTTAATTCCAAACATGGATTGTCCGCACATGTGCCAGTTGGCTGATATGTGTGGTACTGGCAGCATCTGTCAGTGAGTGAACGTTACGTGTGTGATGTGTGCAATACAGATTTCAAGGTGTACATTTGTGAACATGGTGGAGGTGAACTGTTTGCATGTACGTGCATGGAGGGCACATGGGAAGGGTGACATGCCCTGTATTATACAGTGCTAATACTTCATATTTCATATTGGTGTCCAGTATGCATTTCACTACACATATGTCACAACTTGGGTACACATGTGTGTATGACATGGTATGACACTATGCTGTGGGTGATACTGTTAATATTGGTCATTGGTTAGCATTCTGGTAGTGTACATAACCTCAACAGCCTGATTTTAACCAATCTTTAGATGATGTCTTGACAACTGACACACAGCTGTAGTATACACAGTAGCATTAGAATCATTCCGGTATTGTACTATACCAGTTACCAGTGGTATTGACCACCACACATTCCCGTGACCACTCCTGTTTGGCATGTGTCCATCCTAGGTACAAGCAGACACACTAGGGATATGTACGTCCACATCTGGTGATCCATACAGTGGCCTACAATGCATTCCCCAGATTAGACACTTCCAAAGGGTATCATACAGATGGATACCTGTTGACAAACCCATGTTGTGAAGCTATGAGCCAACAATAGCATAATCATCCATATTTACTACACATAGTATCCTGACAGTACCACATTGGTAGTAGCACACAACATGTAGCAGGGGTACCGATATGTACAAAGAGCCACATGTGATGTCATCTGTCCTTTGATATCCACCTTCCCAAAGGTATGCTGATGTCCCTCAGTGTATCACATAAGCAATAAGGGGTCTGTATGCATATCAATGGAGTTGTTGTATACCTACAATGAATGGCCATTATTGACAGACTGTGCTGTGTTTGAACATGTCTGAAATATGTCCCAGGCATACACCCTCACTCACACTATTCTATAGCAACTGTCATGTGTGTGTGATACACAGATGACCTAGGGCACAGATCACTACAGTGGCTGGACTTGTCACATACATACATATGTAACCTATGGTCCAAGAAGCAGCAGCAACTGTCAATGGTAACAGATGTAGTCATGTTGAAAGCAGGCTTCACACCTATGAAGTGATTGAGGTCACATGTACATATATGTCTTGGCCACGCAGTTACCTATTTAGGTCACATGTACATATGTGTATTTGCCACACATATACCTGAAGTGTGCAATGCACATACTGTTTTACTGATATGTCATACAGTAGTAAAAGCAAAACACACAACACATTGATTAACAGTGTCACACATTCAGCAATTGGAGGATTCACACCCCTACCTAACTACGAGAGAGATATGCATTATCACGATGTGCTATATGCGTTACTGGGAGTTTTCATTTCCACTGCTGTATTTGTGGGATACTGACATCATCAAACCGGCCAAAGGGGAATTCACCTCTTTTAATGGGTTTTCGCAGTCTACTAAAAGGCCACTCCTCTCATAGCATTAGACACACACACACACACACACACACACACACACACACACACACACACACACACACACACACATACACACAACAATTGCAGGATTCAAATCCCTACCTAACTATGTTATGATACTAGAGAGGAACGCATTACCATGATGCGCTATATGCTTTATTGAGAATTTTCATTTCCACTGCTGTATTTGTGGGATACTGACATCATCAGACTTGGCAAAGAGGAATTCACCTCTTTTAATGTGTTTTCACAGTCTTCAAAAAGGCTACTCCTCTCAAAGGGAACCACACACACACTCAGCATTTGCAGGATTCAAACCCCTACCTAACTATGTTATGACACTAGAAAGATACATATTAACACGCCGCGCTATATGCTTTATGGGGTGTTTTTATTACAACTGCTGTATTTGTGGGATACTGACATCATCACACTTGGCAAAGAGGAATTCACCTCTTTTGTTGTGTTTTCACAGTCTTCAAAAAGGCCACTCCTCTCAAAGAGAATCACACACAGTCAGCATTTGCAGCATTTAAACCCCTATCTAACTATGTTATGACACTAGGGAAATACACATTAACACAATGCGCTATATGCTTTATGGGGAGTTTTCATTTCAACTGCTGTATTTTTGGGATACTGACATCATCACACTTGGCAAAGAGGAATTCACCTCTTTTGTTGTGTTTTCACAGTCTACAAAATGTCCACTCCTGTCAAAGGGAATCACACACACACACACACACACACACACACACACACACACACACACACACACACGATTCAAACCCCTATCTAACTATGTTATGACACTAGGGAGATACGCATTAACACGACGCACTATATGCTTTACTGGGTGGTTTCTATTCTCCTGCTATATTTGTAGGATGCTGACATCATCAGACTGGACATGGTAATGTGTGTGCACTTTGTTTTATGCAATCCCAGGAATGAACCATGTGGGTCAGCAGTCACTGCTCTTAGGCCTAAACAACACACCTAATACACTTGTAATAGATGACTCTTATTGTCAGACACACTGACGTCCCACTCAACAGGCTGAACAAGGAGAAGGTCACTTTGTGCTGTCTGTCGGGTGTCAGGATCTGCCACATAACACATGCACTCAGGTCACTCCAAAGCAAGTACAAATATGGCTCCATCATTGACCATGCTGGTGTGTAAACCCTCAGATGTTCCTCCCTGGACTACATGACAAGAGACATAGAGGAGCTCTCTGATCATGTAGCCCAGGCCAGTATGGCCCTGACCTTGTGTAGCATCTTACCCTCACCAAGAATGATGTCACAGTATACAGACTGATCACTTTTAACAGTTGGCTAACATATTGGTGTCATTCAAAGGGGATCCAGTGTCTGTCAGCCTGGGATTACATACTCGACATGCCACATAACTTCACTATGGATGCCATGCACCTGTCACCCCTAGGCTTTCAAATACTGGCTAAGGCTCTTGCCACCCCCATAGTGGCTGTTTTAAGTGAGGCTCAGAAGACAAAACCACCTCCATAGATGTTACAGGGTAAAAGAAACGGTGAGTAATCCTGCTCAACAACAGATGTCTAACCCTCAGAATGCACGCTCTCAGGACTCTCCTCAGTATGGAGACTGTCGATATATGTGCAGCAACAGACACCTGGTTCAGGCTCCCAAAAGCACACCAGCACTACCAGGTTTTACTTCATACCATGCTTTTTGGACACAATACTTGGACCGGCCAACAAAAATAGGGGGAGTATCCATATACATCAAACATGCACACACCTCCAGGTTGGTAGCACTGCACAAAGCATCGGAGAACGTACATGTGCAACTAACAGTGGCCCAAACTGCATTTCAGTTTGTAGACTGCTGCAGACCACACTCCCAAACTCGGGAACAACACTCAGTATTCCTGGGAACACTGGGGAATATGAAGGTCCCTCCAAACACCATTATATTGGGTGACTTCAAATACACAAACATTGACTGGGAATACTACTGAAGCACCAACACCCTCGCACAACAGTTGCTAGGATTTATAGACTCAAATGCTATGGCAGAACTGGTCACCACAACCACAAGAGGATAAAACATGTGGGACATGATCATCACCAACATGGGGACTCTTGCATCTTGAACCTGTTCGACATCTTTAAACAGTTACCAGGTCCATAGATGTAAAGATGGTTGTCTACACAGCCTACCTGGAGCTCGCACAACAGTTTAAAACAATACCCCACTCGGGCATTATACATAAGCTCACCAATTTCAATATCTACACATATGTCAGAAGATGGATTACTAACTGGATCATGGATAGCACCCACATGGTCAGTATTGCAGGTGCCATGTCTGACTATACACCAGTTGCATGTGGCATCCCACAGGGCTCAGTCCTGGGACCTCTCTTGTTCGGTATATATTTCTCAGACGTACAGGCTCACACGGGAGGAATATGGCTGACCATGTTCACAGATGACTGCAAACTGTGTGCCATAATCAACTCCCCAGCTGGCACAAGCATCCTCAAAAAGGGTCTCACAGAGATGGATAACTGGTGCCAGAGCCATGGCCTACAGCTACTTTCCATTAGATGCATAGTCATCCCCTTTGGTAATAACAACGTGCCCACACATTACCACATAGTGATGATACATCAAGAACGGTGGGTGTTATTTGTGATTTGGGGACATGAGTAGTTAGTACTCTCACCTTTGACAATCACGTTGCCAGTGTTGTTGGACATACCTTCTATATAGCCCTCCTTATCCCATAGGGTTTCACATCTACATCAAGTGGGGTCATTGTGCCCCTATACTCATCAGGCCCATGCTTGGATACAATGCCCCATTTCGGATGTACCTTACCCAACACCTACAGCAACTGTAATGTCCACAAAATACCTAACCAAGTAGATCTAGGGACTCACACAGATGGTATGCGCAGTTTGGCTATGGTGACCCCAGCTCTCCTCAGTCACTTACTGCCTACTCGGATGTGATCTGTGCCTGTTGTTTAAAGCCATGCCCATCACAGAATTAATGGACAGGCTCCACCTCAGGATATCAAAGCCCCTTACAGCTACACGCTCCAGGGATGGAAACATCAGCACTGATATTAATAGGACATGCTGGAGGGGCAGGTTCCCATCCCAGAGGCTCCACTCACTCTGGAATGAGATCCCAGTCCCACATATGCAGAGACCCCCACTGACCACCTACAGGTGACATCTTGACAAGTGGATGGGTGATCGTATGTTTAGCCCTGGGATATGTTCTGGGTCCCTGCTAGACAGAGGCACAATAAAATAAACATATGTGGGCTATCTTGTGTGACCTACTATTCACAGGCACAGTCTACTAATCTAGCAGGGTTGCGAAAGCCAAACACACTCTGGCTAGGCTTATACATGCCCTAAGGCAGATAGCCTAGTATCAACCCCTGAAACTATGACAATGTTCGGGATGCACATTGTTCATTGATGGTACTGATTGCAGGTTTTGTTTCTTCTTTGCTTTCCCACTTTCTATGAACAACCAAAGTATCTGCAAAACATATTTGATTATGACAGGGTTCCACTATATTATATATGTGTCTGTTGTCATATAACTGTGTGCACAAGGTGGATTGGTGAATAGTGCAAGGTTCCTGGGTTAACACATGCAACTGACGGATATGTGTGGCCCACTGCTGTACTCAGACATGTGTGAGCATGCCTAGTTTGGCCTTTCAGTGTTTTGTTGACTGACATTTGTCTCATTTATTCAAGTATGTGAGCATGCCCAGTGTGACCTTGCATATGTTGCTGTCTGAGGTCCACTACATTTGTTGATGTGTGTGAACATTACCAATATTAACATTTATACTATATGTGTGTTGAAAATCAGGTTCTATTCTTACTGCAGGCCTCACTTTTGTGTCTTAACTCGACAGGGATTATGCTATGCCTGCAAGGTTTCCATGAGATACTTTGCATAGACCTATCAACATTTCTTCATACAAGCTAACCACTGTTATGGTTTAGTGGTTCTGTACTATGACTATAGTGCATAGTATCCTGGGTTCGAGGACTGTCACTGCTTCATATTTTCATACTGGGCAGAACAGACTGCTTCAGGAACAGTGAAGCAAATATGACCATGTTTACCTGCTTTTGCTAAACTATGCCCAAATTTGACCAAACTTGCTCAACATTGCTCAATGTTAACCAATATTGCTGAACAGTGCCCAATATTGCTCAACATTGCCTGAGGTTGTGCTACTTAGTGTGTGCAATTTTGTTTACATATACTAAATAGTGGTAAGAGCTGTTTAGCACTGCTTTATATTGCTTAACACATGGCAATCATGCATCAGGTGGTGCTGCAGGGCTGCCTATGCCAGATGCACATTTTACACTCCCTATACATATTTGTTAACAGGTAGTGTCAAGTTAGGCATCCCTTTTACTATATGTGCAAGTCAGAGAGAGGCATCATTTCTAGGGTTCCTACTGAGCCAGTGTATATGCTATGCGTTGCCTCTTTACCAAGGCCAAAGCATACTGGCCATGCCTCCTTCTGCCTACTGGGTCAGGCTCAGGTTGTTCCTCCTCTGAGTCACGCTGTGCCTGTGATGGCCTTGACAATGGTGGGGGGCTGTTATGCCCAGCCCTATGCTGCTCCTGCTGCAGCTGTTTTCACAGGATCATATTGTGTAGCATAGCACATACCATGACTATTTGGGTGCATGTAGTTGGTGAGTACTGCAAGGCTCCACCAGATGTGTCCAGGCACCAGAACCATGACTTGAGCAGCCCAAACACACGCTCGATTACATTTCGTGTTTGTGCGTGTGCCTCATTATGGCGTTCCTGTTCAGGTGTGTGTGCATTTCTGATGGGTGTCATCAGCCATGGCTCAAGTGCATATCCAGCATCCCCCACTAGGTGACCATGAGGGATGTCCCCATTGGCAAATGTCTGGTACAGCTGTGTCAGATGCCAGATATGGGAGTCATGGTAGCTTCCAGGGCAGCCAGCACACAAATTCATTATTATGCTCTGGGCATCACACACGACCTGGCAGTTGATGGAGGGGTAACCCTTGCAGTTATAGTAGACCCTACCCCACTCACCAGCTGGAGCTTTGATGCGAATGTGTGTGCAGTCTATTGCACCCACTACCTCAGGGTATTCCGCTATTTGCTGGAAGAGACGCATATTGCTGGCCAATACCTCACGGGAATTGGGGAAATATACATGATCACCGACATGTGCTGACATGGCATTCAGGAACTGGTGCAGTACCCTGGATGCTGATGCCTGTGAAATCCCCATCATATCACCAGTTGGTCTCTGGAAGGTACCTGTTGCTAGTATTCTTAGGCCAACACATGCCTTTTTTTCCACTGGGATGGGTTCCCCTCTGTTGGTTCTGTGTGTGAGGCATGGCCTGTACAGCTCAACAATTTGCTGCATGAGGTCTCTGTCCACTCTATAGCGCTCCACTATCTCCAGCTCATGTAGCCCCTGGTAGGTTAAGCTGGGCCTGTACACTCTCCTCCGTCTTCTCACTGTGGGTTTCTCAGCAGCATTCGCATTGTCACCACCCTCAGCATGTTGCATATGTCGCCTTATAACAGCAATGGCAGCCCCTAACATTTCCTTGTCTCAGTAAAGCTTTTTCAGTTTTCACTTCTTTTAGCTTACTGCAGTGTTGCAGTGTCTCTGAGAAAAACAGAGTGGAAAGTTGTTTGCTGAGTTTTAAGTGCTGGGCTGGGCTGGGCTAGTGTACTGCTTGTGTAATTGCCTAATTCTGATTGTTTTTACCGGCTAGCTCTGCTAGTCCTCCCTGTTTAACTTCCTACTATTTGTTGTGCTTCCTTTTCCCTTTCTGTTTCCTCAGGGGGCAGTGCCGCGCAAACAAGCGCAAAGACGTGCACACAAGCTCACACGCGCGCACACATGCTTACACGGACTACAACTTGCTTATTTTTGCTAAAATGTGTGCACACAGGTGCAAATGCGCTTACACGGGTTTCAATAACCTTACACTTGCTTACTCCAGCTTAAATGCGCGCACACAGGTGCACATGCACGCACACAGGCTTACTCGGTTTTACAGGTGTGCGCACATGCGCATACATGTTGCAGGCATTTCTATAAGAAACTTTAGTGTTGTTCACGGCATACACCTTCAATTTCTTGCTTTTAGCTTGGGTACCTGTTGACACACCTCTTCCAGTGATTAGTATCTGACAGTAGACACATGCCACTCTACTCCAATGAGCTTCACTTCTTTCAGACATACCCCCCTCATGATGCCACCTATCTTCTACTCTGTTATACCCCTTATCCTACTCCTACACTCCACTGTCTGTGCTATTTTGCTATGTAAACTTGGGATTCACTATCCTTACCCTCATTTGCATAGGATTGCCTACTAATGCTTGGTTACATCTCTTAGACTGAGCTTCCCCCCTTAGCAACCTCTACTCGGTAGCCATGTTGTCTTTGGACTGCCATTCCCTTGCATTGTATATTACGGATTGCTGTTAAATCCACATTTGTGGATTTTAATTATTGGTTTTCTGGTTTTTACAGTGCAGCGTGTTTGCACGGGGCTGCATTATGCATAAACATCGGCGATCGGGATAAAAAAATATATATTTTTTTTGCATCGGTGAACATTGATAATGGCCGTATTTTTGGCCATTGGCATGCTTCCTCAGCTGGATGCATCCTTTTTTTGGAGCTGTCACGACTCCGTTTTGCTATTTGCAGAACCATACTCAGTTGTCAACGGAGTACATTTCTGCAAATAACACTACTCTTACTCGGACAGGTTAGGGTTTCCTGAATCACAAATTTACCTCATTTTCATACCTTTCAGCAGCAAATGAGGTCATTTGCATAACCTAGCCCTGTCTGTATAAGAGGAGTTTTAGGTGCTCTCTTGCATGCCCCTGCCGGCTGTTCCTGGATCGCTCGGTAGACATGTTGGCTGCATGGAGTCTTACTCTACTCTTAGACTCCATGCAAGCCTTCGTGAATCCGGCCCATAGTTACAGGAAATTGGGCTCACCTAAAAGGTGATGTTGAAGTTTGTAGAATCTTGGGGCACAAGCATTAAATCTTATGGAGTTCTTGATGTGAATAAAAGACTGTTTGTTTTTTAATATACATTGAGTGGTCTGCTGTGGCTTTTAAAGTGCTTGCGAGTCCTGTGCCCGGTGTTTTCCGTATTACTTTTTATTACTTATGTTTTGTTGGTTGTAAGTGATAACACTGACTGTTTTGTTTTTTACTGATTCAGTGCTTAGTTAGAGATTTTTCATTGGTTCAGGGCTTTGTTTGAGCTTTTTTGTTGATTCAGGGCTCAGTTTGAGCTTTTTTATTTGTTTCTTTGCATTAGCTGCTTTGTTCTTGTGTTTTGTTTAAGATCTGCATTTGTGCTGGTTGGTGCTTGTCTTAGAAGGGCTCTAGAAAGTTAAGTGACCAGCCTCTCTGTTCCTCTGTTCACAACAACCCACCCAGAGAACTGCAAATGCTAAGTTCATTTTTTGCTACTGCATTTGTGCACTTTGACTGCACTTCTTACCAGCTGCTGCTTTTATCTAATTTAAGTAAATGATCTGTTCTGCTATACTGTTTTTTACATTGTTGCTTATTTAATTTAAGGAAAAAAGGATTTCTGCTTTTTTATTCTGAACTCCGTTGCACTTCTGTTGGCCATAGTATAGATTGGTTTCAGACTGGCTGAATCCAGTTCTGTTTGGGATTGAGTACTACAAATCAGGACATCTTTTCTTGGAGACCACCTCCCCATACTCTTGTTGCAGGAGAAGTATGATAGGACTATCTAATTAAGGGTTTACTGGTTCAGGATTTAGTTGAGCTTTTTCAATGGTTCAAGGTTCAGTCTCAGCTTTTTCATTGGTTCAGGGAGCAGTTTGAGCTTTTGCATTGGTTTCCCTGCATAAGCTGCTTTGCTCTATGTTAAGTTAATTTTTTCACTACTGCATTTGTTGCAATTTGACTGTACTTTGTACCACCTGCTGTCTTTATTTAGTTTAAGTAAAAGATCTGTTCCGTTGTGCTGCTTTTTACACTGTTGCTTATTTAATTTAAGGAAAAAGGTATTTCTGCTTTTTTATTCTGTGTGCTGTTGCATGTTTATTGGCCATAGTATAGACTGGATCCAGATTGGCTGAATCCAGTTCTATTTGGGATTGAGCACTAAAATTCAGGGCATCTTTTCTTGGAGACCCCCCCGCCCGTACCCTTGTGGCAGGAGAAGTACAGCAGGACTATCTAATTAAAGATTTATTAGTTCAGGGCTTAGTTTGAGTTTTTTCATTAGTTCAGGGCTCCATTTGAACTTTTTTTATTGGTTCAGGGCACAGTTTGAGCTTTTTCATTAGTTTCCTTGCATTAACAGCTTTGCTCTATACTAAGTTTACCTTTTGCTACTGCATTTGTTGCACTTTGACTGCACTTCATACCAACTGCTACTTTTATTTAATTTAAGTAAAAGACCTGTTCTGCTGTGCTGGTTATTACACTGTTGCTTATTTAATTTATGGAAAAAAATGTATTTTTGCTTTTTTATTCTGTGCTGCATTACATTTCTGTTGGCCATAGTATAGATTGGATTCAAACTGGATGAGGCAAGTTCTGTTTGGGATTGAGCACTAAAAATCAGGACATCTTTTCTTGGAGAAATTCCTCGTACCCTTGTGGCAGAAGAAGTATGATAGAATTATCTAATTAGAGGTTTACTACTTTGGGGCTTAGTTTGAGCTTGTTCATTGGTTCAGGTCTTCATTTGAGCTTTTTTATTGGTTCAGGGCTCATCTGGAGTTTTTCATTGGTTTCCTTGCATTGGCTGCTTTGCTCTTGTTTGCTCATAGCACACAGGGGGTATCGTTGGCAGTTGTATATGAAAACTTCTTGCTTGTTAAATTTCCCTTAGCACAGTATTAGTACTCTTTCAGAGGTTTATCGTAGTCCTGCTACACTGTCAGGTGGAAAACTAGGTGCAGCCTCTGAGGTACCAGCGCAAGTCCCATCCATTAGCCTGTCCTTATTCAGACCTCTTCTGTTCATGTACCTTACCTGGTCCATCCTTTCCTCTTCCTGTTCTGACCACTTGATTTACCTTACACTATGGACAGACAATTTTCCACAGTTTCCCCAGTCAGCATGGTAGACATGGGCATTCTAAGGCAGTGTAGGAATTGCCTTGTGTACACTGGCAACCCTCTTACTCAAGTTCACACAAATTCAATATGTGAGAGATGCATCTATATTAAGAACCTAGAATCCATGCCTTCCCACACACCAGTCAGTACATCTGATACTGAGCAGGTTGTCAGCACACATACCTGACCTCCTTCACCACCCAAACCAACAACCTGCATTCTAACATTTGCAGAAGTCCTCATCAGAAACCTACCAAAACATCACACATGCTAAAGTTTAGTACTGTCTCAACAACCTATATACATAAGCTTCTATCTAAACTCAAACCCTGCACCCCTTCTGCAGACAAGCTTCCAGCTGAATATCTGCAACTTGCTGCATCCGAGATAGCCTACCCAGTCTCCATCTTAATAAACAGAACCATAACTGAATCCAAAATCCCATCCTGTTGGAAAATCTCCCATATTATTCCCCTCCATAAAGGAGGAAACTCCAACAAACTCTCCAATTTTCGGCCTATTGCCCTTCTATCTCCTCTATCCAAAATAATGGAACGCTGCATTCACCATCAACTTCTACATTATCTCTTAAATAACAACTTGCTTGTAGACTCACAACATGGTTTTAGACCCTACCATAGTACTTCAACTGCCCTTCTCTCCTTCACTGACTCTATCAATAAAAACCGCAACAATAACCTGTTCTCCTCTGCACTATTCTTAGACCTCTCAAAAGCGTCGATATGGTCAACCATAAACTTCTCCTCGATACCCTACAATCCCTCTCACTTGATTCACAAGCATTACAGTGGTTCGACTCATACCTGACTAATAGAAAACAAGCAGTCCTCTGGGACAGCCACCTATCCTCTCAACTCCCTGTTACTATCGGCATCCCACAAGGATCCATCCTAGGTCCCCTACTTTTCTCTATTTTCATAAATAACCTGCCCACTTCCCTCCCAACATCCACTTGTATACAGTATGCAGATGATTCCACTCTCATCTGCTCTGCTTCTTCCGCAGCACAACTCCACTCTGCTACCCAGGAGGTCTTCACTGCAGCAGAAAATGGTTCCAACATATCTGTCTCCTCCTAAATCCCAAAAAAAACAAACTTCTACTGTTCACCCCTACCTCTAAATCCACCCCTATCACTTTTTCCATTGTATCGTGCAATGGCACTGTCATCCAACCTGACTTTTCCACTAAACTGCTAGGCGTAACCATAGACAATCAGCTAAATTTTGACTATCACATTGACTTAACTATCAAGTCAGTCAATGAAAAGATGGGTGCCCTTTACAGACTTAAGCCCTTCCTTACTGCCACTTCCCGAGTGGCTCTCGCTAAACTCACCTCATTTCTACATTATTGTATGCCTCCTTCCTTTATCAATATATCTAAAGCTAATCTTCAAAAACTAAATACCGCCTACCACAGTATAGCCAGATTTGCCACTGGCTCTCTATTCCAAACTCATCACTGTCTTAACTTAAAGAAACTAAACTGGCTTGAACTTCCAAACCTAATACTACTTCAGCAACTAATCATCACTTTTAAAATTCTACATTACCCCTCCAACAGACCCACACTAAATAAACTCATCACTCCTTATAAAAATCTCACTACACTTAGATCAGCCAACAAGCTACTAGTTACTACTTTGAAATCTCATAATAAGTCAGGTGATTCCTTATTTGCAAACACTGTCGGTTCTTACTGGAATAAACTCCCCACAGAACTGACCTCCCTAGGCTCATGCCATCTTTTCAAAAAACAGATGAAAACTCACCTAATAACTCACTGGCTATGCCCCTGCTCTAATCCTGACTGACCTCAGCAAATTTATTACTCCCCAGTCTGCTCCTGTGTACTTTTGCTCCTCTGTTCTAACTTAAACTGACTTCCACAGTCCCTTTTTTTATACCTCCACTCTTCTGTTCTTAGTTCTGTATTGACTCCCCCTCTGACCACTCTGTTTTTCTGTCTCTTGCCTTTTAGCTGACCTCCTATAATCCTGCTACCTTTTATATTTCTCACTATCTTTGTTTTTCCCCCTCCTTTACCTACTGCCTGTTCCTTAGCCTCACTAAGTCCAGAATTCCTATACCTAACAGTAACTGTACTTTATTATTTCCTTTCTCTTTACATCATTTCTGCCTTTTACCTATCTCTAACCTTTTAATATCTTTTACACTACTAACCTGCCTGTTTAACACTATATATTAACCTCTTTTATGCTTTCAGCCAAGACCTATTTGTTGTCATGACTAGCTACTATGGATATTGTTTTAACTTTAAATTGTTTTTGATACTGAAGCTTTTCTCCTCAGCCCCTGACTGAATTTTGATTGTCATCTAGTCAGATTTGTACATGAAAAATGTATTTGCATTTGTATTTTGCCGTATTATACTATATTAGTTTTTAGTTTTATTTGTATAGATAGTATTATTAATGACTTCATATATTATAGTGTATTAGTCTGATAGTGGAGCTTTTCTCCTCGGGCCTCTGCTGAAAATGGACACGTATCCAGCCAGACTAGCCCGGTTAACAAATGTAAAATAAATAAATAAATAAATAATCAGAGACCTCCCAAACACAAGCATGCTTCACATAATAAATCATCTGTGAAACACAATGCACATAATAGCTCACACAACAGTGCCTCACCAGACAAGACCCTAAGGTAAAGCACAAAACCAAACATCTTAGTCATAGGCAACACCATTTTGAGACACGCAGATGCCCCACTCACCAGGATGAATAATAAAAAGATCACAGTCAGCTGTCAGGTGTCAGGATCCACCACATCACACATGCACTCAAGTCTCTCAACAACAGGTACTGTTACAACTCAGTCATAGTCCATGTTGGTGTGAATGAATTGAGACGTACCTCAATGGACTATATGAGCTCTCTGATTATGTGTCCCAAGCAGGTATGTCCCCAGCCTTAAGCAACATTTTAACTTCATCTAGAATGATGCCTCATTACAAACAAAAGATGATTAACTTCAATAATTGACTTAATTTCTGCTGTCATTCTAAGATGATCCAGTACCTCTCAGCCTGGGATGACATGATTAACAGACCTGGATGCTTTTCTAGAGATGATCTTCATCTGTCACCTCTGGGATTTTGGTTACTGGCTAAGGCACTTGCCACCCTAATATGCATTTTTTAGGCAGTGTCACAAGGACAAAACTCCCAATGTAATAACACCATCTAAAAACAAACTCAAGGTTATGCTGCTCAATGCTAGAAGTCTAAATCTGAAACTGCACTCACTGGAAGCAGTCCTTACTCTGGAAGATGCTGACATCTGTGTAGTCACAGAGACCTGGTTTAATGCTGTGGAAAGCACATCAGTCTTACCAAGTTACAATTCCTTCCACACATTCAGACCTCAAACTGAAAGTGTGAGAATTAAGGGAGGCGGTGTATCAATATTCATAAAAGACAAATACA
Source organism: Protopterus annectens (assembly GCF_019279795.1). Lineage (NCBI taxonomy): Eukaryota > Metazoa > Chordata > Ceratodontiformes > Protopteridae > Protopterus > Protopterus annectens. The sequence goes on from NC_056735.1 coordinate 707,697,189, forward strand.
CCTCAAGACTGGTTAAACAGAGTGACTCCCTTGAGTTACTCCAGGTGAAATTAACTGTTAGTAAGAACCCTCTTCAAACCATTGCCAGCTATAGGACTCCCTCCATGAACCAGGACACCCACTCAGCCTACCTGGAGCTACTTGTGTCAATCAAGATACAACAAAACACCGTGGTTTTGGGTGACTTTAATTACATCTCCACTGACTGGGTTAATTATACATATACTAGCACTCTCACCCAAAGGTTCCCGGACTTTGTTATATCCAGTGTCCTGGACCAGCTGGTTAACACCCCTACAAGGGGCTAACAACTCTGGAAATGGTGCTCACCAACATGGGCAATCATTGTACCACCCCAAGGTGTGCTGCCCTCCCTAGGGAGATCTGACTACAAATCAGCCTCATTGCAGTTAACAATAACACCACCCCCCAACAGCAAATAGACTGCAAAACTTCACCAAGGCCAATTACAACCTCTTACGTGATGGCATAAACAGCTTCATTGCCCCTCCCCCCACTGATGGAGAGGTTGCCTATCCTGGGATATACACTAATACTTTATACAAGCATCTATACAATTGTATTAAATCTGCTGTACTTGATAGGACCAAAGCAAGATCTTCAAGGAAGAACAAACCCACCTGATGGACATCAGCCATTAGCAGGCAATACAACATGAGGAAGAAATTGCTGTCTAAGAGTAGGAAGTTACGGTCTCAAACCTGGAAGCACTTCCCTCCTCATCTTAAATAAGCAAATAAGACATCTTGTAAAGTCCTCTAAAACTAATTACGAATCTAAATTAGCACCCCTAGTTAAGGAAAATCATAAGGCATTCTTTAGCTACATCCGAAACCTCAAAGGGAGAAACCCAGATTTGTGCAGAACTTGTAGTTAATGTTACTACATATACAGAACTGGTGGATATAGCCAACCTGTTGGCTGACAGGTTCAGTGCAAACTTCACTCCCCTGTCCCCGCCACATATAACACAAAGCATCCCTACCACCTATCCCTCACCTAGTATCTCCAAGACACAAGTCTTAAACACTCTCTCCAAGGCTAAAAACATAGCATCAGTGGAACCATAAAACATCCCGGGCTGCATTCTCAATGGATTAAAACAGGAGTTAGCAACATCGCTGGGTACCTTGTTCAACCTTGTTTGGTATGGGTTTCATCCCTGCCGAATGGCGGACAGCTACTGTCATCCCTGTGCATAAACGAGGTGCATCCACAGACCCTGGGAACTATAGACCCATAAGCCTATACAGCCTTATCTCCAAGGTCATGGGTGTATCATCATGTACCTTATCTACAATGATATGGGTAATCTACAAGCACTCTATCCTATCCATTTTGGCTTCATCAAAGGGAGATTGTGCCTGCTAAACTTGGTAGACTTCTTCAAGGCAGTCACCAAAGCCCTCGACGAAGATAAAACTATGCATATCTCCAATACAAACTGTAAGCTGTCATGAAACAAAAAAACACACACACCACTCCAGAAATAGAAAATATTCTTTTACTGGTGTCTCCAGTACTTCGGCTTGCGCCTTCAAGTTTCCCATGTGGTAAATGCATAGTATGCAAGAAAATTAAAAACATAGATGGGATCAATATTAATGGAAAAACATATAAGGCTAGAGATTATTATAATTATACAACAGGCGGAGTCATTTATATCACTGGGTGCGGCTGCAACAGGGTTAAATGGTGTATTGGTCAAACAAAAAGAGCAGTAAAGAAAAGAATTATGGAACACTTGGGTGATATCAGAAGAGGCAGAATGCAGTCCTGTTGCAGAGCACTTCTTTAGTGTTTATGAAGGCTCGGATATTTCTTTCTTTTTTAGTGTGTTAGCCAAGCCCAAACAATCACATGGAGCTGAATCATTCAGTAACTTATCTTTGTTGGAAACCAAATGCATCATTAATTTCAAAACTCTTTGTCCCAGGGGGTTAAATTTAGATTTAGATTTAAACATCAGAGGTTGAAGGAATGATTTGATATTTGCAATTAAATGTTTTGATATTAACCCAGGGACATGTATATTAATGTATATAAACTCTGTTGTATATATTCTGAGTTTTCAAAATGTATATTTAATACATGATGGGTTCTTCTTTACAAGAAGAAGTAAGGCCTTGGTTGAATTTTTGACAAAGCTCTATGCAAAATTAAAATAATGATTTATATATAATATACGTATTTATTCGTTTGATTTTTTATAACATTAAATTAATTGTTTACATATTTGCACTGAAATATTATGCAAATGAAATTGTATATGAAATTACAATTTAAATTACATTTATAAAAATGTAATCAAGATGAAATGGTACATCAGTATGCTTAATTGAATAATTGGATGTAAGTAATTAATTAATTGTGCTTTAAACAATATATAACAATTTTTTTTTTGGTATAAAAATTATTCCTTGAAGGCGCAAGCCGAGGTACCGGAGACACCAGTAAAAGAAAATTTTCTATCTCTGAAAACTATGCATGTGGCTTACCTGGACTTAGCCAAGGCCTTTGATTCCATCCCCGACTCAGGCATTATTGATAAACTCACCCAGATGGGTATCAACCCATATACTGTCAAGTGGGTTGCAAACTGGCTCACCAATAGAACTCTTACAGTCAAAATAGGAGACTCTACGAGCAAACTTTGTCCAGCAGACCAGTAACCAGTGGTATACCACAGGGGTCTGTTCTGAGGCCCCTACTGTTTCAAAATATACTTCTCTGAAGTACAGGCAAAAACTAAAGGTCTGTGGCTGACAGAGTTTGCTGATGACTGCAAACTAGGAGAGATCATGCAGTCCCCTAACAGTGTCAATATCCTGCAAGAAGGACTTACACAGACTAATGATTGGTGCCAAAGCCATTGACTTACACTCAATGCAAAAAACTGCATTATCATCCCCTTCGGCAAGGGTGATGTTCCTCCAAACTACTCCATAAATAGCAATACCTTAAGCATGCAATCACTGGTGAGAGACCTGGGCATGCAGGTTAATAGCAATATTACCATTGATCACCATGTCTCCACAGTAGTAAGAAGGGTATTCTATGTTGCTCACCTCATAAGTAAGGGCATTGCCTCCAGAAAAAAAAGAAGGTTATAACCTCCCTGTACTCAGGCCAATAATAATATATAATAGTACCTTTGGTATGTACCTCTCTAAGCACCTGCGGCAATTGGAGAGACCACAAAGGTTTCTTACAAAGAAAATTGAAGGTCTCTAGCACATGTCATATGTGGACAGAATGAAATCACTGCCTCTTTACTCTGTGTCATACATACTGCCCAGAGGTTACCTATGCCTTGCATGTAAGGCAATAGCCAACCCTGCCTTAATGAAAATATTTCATGCTCACAAGTCAAACGGTACATGTCACATGCTCAAGGACCTTAACTTTGTATGTGACATCAATAGAACCTGCTGGAGGGACAGATTTATCTCACAGAGGTTACCTCATCTCTGGAACAGACTTTCAATCCATGTTAAGCAAATCTCCTTGCTGACCCTATTTAAACATTATTTGGATGATTGGATGGGTAACCATAAATTCGCCCCAGGGGGTACCTGTGTCCCTCTTAGATATGGGTAATAGGTGCTGATTTAGTGTCTACTCATAACAGACACTGTTGGGAACAAGGATTAACTGGGCTAGGCTTGTAAGGGCCCTAGGGTCATTAGCCTAATGATCTCCTTTGATCCTATGATCCTATGAATATATCTATGTGTAGTTTCCTATTAGTCTTTTTTTCACTTTCTGATAATATTTCTGTAGATTAAATAAGAGCTTTTGTAAGCTCAGAGTTGTCCAAAGACTTTCTGCATAATGTTTTATAATGGTTTGTGACCTATTTCCAACTGAACATCTTTAAGATAGATATAGTAATAGAATTTCCTCACATCCATGCACTGTTTCTAAAAGTCCATTCCTTTCTGAGCATGCATCATAGTTTATTTAGAGCTGTTTTCTGGATACAAGACATAAATATTATAGAGCATGATGTAGATGTGTTCGAGCTGCTAAGAGTAATATTTATTCTGCTAGACGTGTTTTTTTCTTTATATAACATTCCACAGTTTTAGTTTTACAACTACATGGTCAATGTGCTGAATTTTAGGTTCTGATGTACATTAACTTCTAGTGACTTAGTATACAATAGTTGCTCAATGGGTATATTTTTACAGAGGTAATCTTGACTTTGGAGGTGCATGTTTGGTTTAAATTATTACTGAGGTTTAGTCTAATCATTTTAGCATTTAGGAGAAATGCAACTTGTTTAGTCAGTTTTCTAAGGTATTGAAGGAGTTTGGGGTGTTTAACTATGGTTGATTGGAGAGATAAATGAGACTGTTTGGGGTTTTTAACTATGGTTGATTGGAGAGATAAATGAGACTAACATTGGTGAGTTCTCTGTACATTGTATATATTAGTAGTACTAGTTATTTTACACCATTAATAAATGTGTTAAACATCAGTAGACATAAAATAGATCCCTGGAGAATTCCCACTATTGTATGTTGGAAAGTAAAGAAAACATCTTACCCTCAGGCAGTCTGTAAACATTCTCCTTCATAATTTGTAATCAAATAAAGCTTAGCTTTGGTAATGCCTTATTTAGCTAATTTTTTCAAGTAATTCTTCATTTGATTGAGTATTGAAAGCATTTAATTAAAATGAAGACAGTGAAATAATATATATGTGTTAGTTTAGTCTGTGATTTATTTAAGTTAGGAAAGTTGGTAGTGCAGTTTTTCCATTAAAATTCAACAGAAATCCACATGTGTATGTAAATGTAAATTATTTTTAGCAGGTAGTCAAGAAGAGTACAGTGAGCACATTTTTGAAGGATCTTTAAGAAACGTGACAGTAAAGCTATTGGTAGAGAGCTTATTAAGTCAACTAATGTACTGTCTTTATGATCATTTATATCTGATGAACAACTATATCTGTTGCAATGTGAAGGTATTCTGGAGGCAGATTCTATGTTACTGTTGAAGTCACATTTAATATATTTTACCTGTTTTTTTTGGGGGGAGGAGCATGGCAATGCAGATAGGTTAAGGTTAAATGTTTCTTTGTTATGTGTTTTGCTGCAGGAATTTGTAAAATGTGAGTTTACCAAAGACAGTGATGCAGCTTGTTTTGACAAAATAATAGTTACTTCTACTCTTTATACTGTACTTAGGATCAGGTGATTTTGAGTTGTGTTGACTTTGTATTCCTGGTTTTATTAAACTATTGATATAATTACAATAGATAATCTATCTTACACTTGTGGTAGTTTAGAAGTTAGTGAAATAATCCCCAGGATTCATGAAGCCCGGCGCAAGGATGGCGGTAGGCTTGCGCCGACAGTGCGGCGTGAAGATGGCACAGTAGCAGCAAATACATATTAATGAAGGCGCGCTGCCGCCACAGCCACGTGCACAGGAAAGGAGCGCGAGTGCATAGGGCTTGTCGAAGTGCCGCACAGAGGCGTGGAAATGGCAGCTGTCGACGTGCAACCTAAAATGCTTGCATATAACAAGTTGCAAGATAGTAATCACATCTGTCAGTGTCTGTGGATACTGAAACGTATGCAAAGCATGCAAGAAAGTTCCTGCGAACACAAAGTGAAGAAGCAAACACAAATGCACGGTAGGGAATAATGGGTCCTTATCCCGCGAACAAATGACATGGAAGACCATGTGGCCGTAGTCCAACGCAGTGCAGATAGCTATACCAAGTGGAAGTGAAACGCATTATATGTTAGCGAGCCGCCAGTAGGTACGTCCAGCCCAATGGTGAGGGTCACCAGCTGACCCATAATGTGAGGGAGGGTACACAGCTGGGCAGATGTGTTCATAACAAAATACACGATAAATGTAGATATCTAGCGACCGTATGTCCGAATCATAACCCACAAGGCATGTAATAGTCACATACAAAAGGTATGTCCGTATTTCACATACCAAATGTGATAGGAAATAGAATAAGCATGTAAACAAAACAGAAGGAGCATATAAACAGCTACAACAATAAGGAAACATGTAGGCTGAAAGGAACAGTATTATCTCTACCGTCGACTATGGGGACATGTTGTCCAGTACAGTCAGATATGTGTACGGAATATATCCCATCCTGGACACAGGAAAAGGTGGCATCCTACCAATGAGTAGAACAGGCTGTCAAATTCCGGAAATCAGCGGTACAAGCCAAACGTGTCAGGATGTGTCACAGTTGAACGGGTAGTACCCGGGTATACCAACCATGTAATGAAAGTTAAGTATGGGTGTGTACCTATGTGCGTGAGGTATAGCATGTGGAAAGCAAACATGGCAGGGTAGTCCACACAACCATACAGGTACCTGACACATGTAGGGTATTCAATGTGTTACTCTGGCCATGTCATGGACCAACAACCAAAGCAGTGATGTATGGGGTGTGAGGAATCTGTGTGTGTGGGGGGATGGGTAATGGTACAATCCTCCAAGGCGATACTGTGTCGTATGCAGAATAGGTGAACCGGAGGTGTATGAGGGAGCAGCGGGTGAAGCTGAAAGAAACACAAACACATGTATAAACAGGTGCAATACAAGCAGACAGGCCATACTGTAGAACACAATCCCACAAACATATGAATATTGAAATGTGCGAGACAAATGTATAGACATATCACCGGCACATACCCACAGATTGGTCCTGATGGAACTGGCCATAACAAATGCAACACACCTGGATGCATAATGGACTACTCAGCATCCCCTCCATATCACACAACCCACTCCCTTACCTGAATGTCCACCAAATCCAGCCATACTTGGCCTACTGGTTTGGTGCAGACACAGCTACACATAGTGACCAGTACACATATGTAGTAGGTAGTGTCACCCTAGGCAGTTGCAGGATTGCACACTATGTATCCCTTGCATGTAAAACCCCCAGCACATTTTCGTAATGGCAAAAAGATGTTCGTTATTTCTCTTGTTGTGGATCAGTCCAATTTTTGAATATCCCTCATGGGATACGTAACCTGTGTAAACATTAGAATGGAAGACATGAAGTCCAGTCCAGTAGATATCTGGACAAAAGTTGGAATGTGCATTAGATGTACACGACACAGTCCAGCCCTAAGTGGTCATGCATACCCTACTACCCAGGATCAAACACCTGCCCGTGATGCATGTGTCCCGAAACTAATAGGCGGGAGAATATATTGAACACATTCGCATAGTGGCAGATGGTATAAGGGTGATGAAGGCACTGACGTAAACAGGATACCCCTGATCCACTGTGTGAGGGACAATTAATGTGTGTATAGGTGTGACCTGACCAACAATGGTACAATGCCAAATGTCTTGTGACTGTAGGGAATAACGATGCACCATACTGCATGTAACAGTTGCCTAAAGTGGTCACGTCAGGATAGAATAAACATAATTCATACAAGAAACAGGCAGACAACAAAAGTGCCAAAGGTATAAGGCTTACAGCTAGGAAACAAATGACTGTTCTAAACCTGCATTAACCGTGGGTATGTGTTGGCCCAAACAATCTGGTGTCCACAGTAGGGTTGTCATCTGTCCCACTTTGTGAGGGATAGTCCATCATTGGACAGTTGTGTCCTGACAAAAGACATTTCAAATGGCAAATGTCCTGGGATTGTAGGACATAAGTACGTCCCATACGTTATGCAATAGTAGCAGAAAATAATTATTGCAGTATCTACAATACCTAAATGTTACAAAAAACAGAATAAGCAAATAAACCGCTACAACAATATGCTTTTATGTAGGCAAATAAGTAACGTTCTATCCGTTGTACTGACCGTGGGTATGTGTCGGCTTGTAAAACCTGGTGTGTTCCAAAAATGTCCCATCTTGGCCATGTGAAAAGATGCCAACCCTAGTCACCGGAATACAGCACAACCCAGACATATGACAATGTCAACGATACCAATGGTCAAAGCATTCGCACAATAACTGGCCAGACCCTTAAAAACTCACAAAGTCAGTGCCCTTTGGGGGAAAGGTGTTGAATGAGAATGACTACTCACAACAATGAAGAGTACTAGATGCATTTAACTGCAGACAATTAGTAGTATTACGAATCTGTCAACATGTTCCAAGTTAATAGTAGTAATATGGTAGAAGTGTCCGTGATTGTCCCTGAGTTGTCATAGCCTTGTCCCTGTCACTGTAGACACGAGTCCCAGAGTATCAGAGAGGTCCATACACAGAAGTACACCAACCAACTGTCCCAGCTGTTGACTAGACTATTGCATACCTGTAGTGATTTCATAACAGATGTCCAGAATAATATTCATTGTATGTATAAATGAATGAAATAGTCAAATGGGAAGGGAAACCACTTCCGCAACCTGCATTATGTAGTGGAACCACTCCCCAACCTAAATTATGTCGCACCGACCCAATAATGTGGTCAGAGGTGCCCAAACACCTGCGTCTGTAAACACAGGTAGAATGTGAAACTCTGGACTAACTCTGTCCATGTGCTACATCTGATCTTTGAACACCGCCAGGGCAGTGCTAGTCACCAGTCAGCCGAGCCTAATCCCGGACCAGCACATGAAAACCCTGACAATAAAACACGCATATGTGTGAGGACTATAAGCGTAGGGGTTTGAATATCCTTGGAGTGAGTAGACTCGCAGCACAGGTCCAGAGCAGTAGGAAACAGGGAATGTCCTAATTGTAGTACTGTGGTTTTCCCAGCAGGAGAATGGATGCCTGCTGCGTAAGGGAAGCGGTGAGGCGTATGTCAGAGTAGCTATGAACCATGGGTATACATATAAATAAGTCAGAACACCAATAGTGTACTGGTTACAGCATCCGCCCAACATAAAGGCATTCCCAGTGCAAGTACGACTATAGCACATATTAATTGTGTAATGAATGCCTCCATGCCGTAAAGCCAACAGTTATACATGTAAAGGTGACCGCGTTCGCATGTGTCCATTAACCGGATTCCATCAAAGTGGTAATGTCATAAGGAATAAGGCACATGTAATCCTAAAGACGTGCCTGTAAACATATGTAACTCAGAATAAGTAGATGCAAGTGGGCCTGCGCGGGTGTACACAGCTATTAGCATAGCAAATGTATGTTGTCTTCTACAGCTGTAACTTTCATATATATATATATATATATATATATATATATATATATATATATAGTTAGATAGATGTGTGTATAGAGAAATATCCACAGACATAACCGAAATATGCAATTATATAGCTACATATCTATCTATATATACACACACATATATATATATATATATATATATATATATATATATATATATATATATATCTATGTTAGGAACGCTGAAAGATGAAAGCAAACCTAAGGGTTGTGAAGGGAATCCAGAGCAAGGTAGGAATTATGAAGTGCTCGCAGCATATGTCACATAAAGCTGCACAAGTGTGGATAGAGCACCGCTGTCCACACCAGAAGCAGGGCTATACCAGTGGCCATAACATCGTTGAAGTGCTACGTCACCATTGTAAACAGACAGAATGTAGGACATGTTGCGACCACCTACACTTGTAACCCGCAAATTGTTCGTAAGCCATAACACTAGGAAAGGCACGTATGTGCAAATATGAATGAATGGTGAGCCTGTGAATACACGAGGCAGTACAAAATGTGTGTAGGGCCCCAACACTCATGAGAGGGCAATGTGTAAAGGTGTGTCATGGCTGTGATATCAGGTGTATAATGTCTGTTATGCGGGGAAAGTCAACACGTGTGTGCAGGAGAAACCATGGATATGCGAGTATGGGCACAGGAGTGATAGGGTATGTTGCGCCGGGTGCAATGGAGCAGCCCGTGGAGGTCAGCTAGTACTAGGGTTACCACCTTTTCAAATGCTCAAAGTGGGACATTTACTGTAGAAATGTCAGATTAGCAGGACAAAACATACTCATGACCAGTACAAATGATAGAACTTCACCTTTCTGCCAAAATAAAAGCTTATTCGTGTAGCATTTGAGTTGCTTATGCTATTTCATATAACATTTAGGTGTTTCAGAGAAAAAATAACTGTCTTATGAAACTATGAAAAAAACTTAGGAAATATTTTCGTACAATAATCTCAGGACATCTGCCATTTTTTCAGTTTTTTCGCAGGACACAACTGCCCAAAGAGAGACTGTCCCTCTCAAAGTGGCACAGGTGGTAACTCTAGCTAGTACGTAGTTGCGATTCCCAGATAGAGCGTTGTTTGTGTGGAGACATGCTTGAATGGGCGTATCGTTGTCGGACATTGTGCGTCAGGTCTGGCAGCACGGCATGTAAAACCTATACGCCACCAATGAGCGGAATGGAGTTCTGCTGTGACAACCCCAAACCGGGAAAAGCTGAAAGACACAACTACATGAAGACAACAATTTGTCGACGTACAGTCACAGTAACGCAAACACACATCCTATCAACAGTAATAATATGAATGTGTACAGAAACAAACACAGTAGCAGGAATAACAGGCTGCACATACGAGGAATAGGTCGAATGACACTATCACAACCCAGCTAGCAGTGGCACCCCAGACATGAAAAACCTGCGACATCTGTCCGCTGCATAACGTGCAATATACTGAGCACAAGTTCACCGGAGTGAAGTGTCAAGGTCAGAATGACTAAGGCAATAGTATGCTGTTGAAGCAGGGATAAAACCAATATGCATGTGTAAGTGTCCATGTTTGGGAAATGTATAGGTTAACGGACACACAGATGTATATACACACAGATGTATATATAGATAAAAACGTATATATACACATAGCTATAATAATTTACATACACATATATATCCATACGGATATATATATATATATATATATATATATATATATATATATATATATATATACATATATATATAATTTGTATATACACACACACACACACACACACACACACACACAAGGATATACTATGGATATATATAGATAGATATATATACACAAACAACAGGTAGTGATATATACACATACACACAAAACAAACTATATGTCAGTGTAGATATACACATTCACATAAATAGGTTACTTCACAGCAATTAGGGGTAATGTATTTACATCCCGGGCATTTGTGGCTGGGAGGTGCAATAAAGAAACGTTGTACCCCCCACATCGCCCAGCTAGGCCAGACAGACATACAGACAGGCAATACAGATCAATACACTGCCGCTGTCCAAAACACCAGTAGGAAAGGACCAGTGGGAGAGTTCTGCAAGGTTTACACTTTAAACATTGATAATGGTGTCCCTTGCGGGATCCCAAAAGGTCAGGTATGAAAGAATCTGCCGACACTAATTCGAGCAGGATGTAGGTGTACATGGAACAGTAGGTTGTGCCAGTGTAATAATACATGGGTTGACAAAACGTACGACATGTGTCCCAAGATGGGGAGAGTGGGCAATGTGTAGGGGTGTGCTGATACCCCAGCTGCGCTTGCAGTAAGTATTTGTCATGACTGCTGTAGAGGGGTGCCAGGTAGGTGGACCATGGGTATGCATTAATGGGCTTAAGTGTGCAGGTGCTGGTTGGCAGAGATATAGTAGGCCCGCCCAGTGGAAGTCATTAATATTCCTATGTGGGCATAGCATATGCCTACACCTCCCAAACCTGAAGAGCACATCTACCGGATAGTTTATAAACCATCGGGAAATACATAGAGACCTACACAGTGCCATGTACCCGAGTAGCATGGACGTCCATAGTTATGTATCAGAATGTAACAAAGTCCAAAGAAACACTGCCAGAACTACTGATATTAGGTGAACAGGTGGCAGAATACAGGTAATGACAGATGACAACATGTATGAGTCATAAGCAGCATGTACCTCGACAAACGTGAATGAATACATATGTTCTGTGACTGTGAATGTGTCTGGTTAATAGAACCAATCGTCTAAATGTGTCCCGGAGGGTGTTATGCATTGTTCCTGATACGGTGTTCAGTCACACCCATTGGTATGTGAGTTCTGCTACTGACGGAAAGTGCATAAGTTGCTGACCACTTCAGGTAGATGATAGCATAAAAGAAGAGGTTAAACACCCATACGCCTGTGAGGGACACACCCATCTGGGAAGTTGTGTCTTGCAAAAAGACAGTTATGGCATATGGCCTGTGCATACTTCTCAACTGTCCCTGATTTCCACGAACGTCCCTGATTTCGACCCACATTTTAACTCTGTCCCTCTTAATCCCTCCTAAAACTAGTGACTTTTGGAGGAAAGGTGGTGAATTACACTTAATGAATAATGACAATAATTAAGAGTTACAAACTTCTTTTACTTCAGAAAATATGTATTAATTCATATGCTCTGATTCTGTCAATGTATCAAGTTAATAGCACTAATATTTTAAAAGTGTCTCTGATTGTCCCTGTTTGTTCCTGACTTGTCCCTGATTCTGTTGAAATTTGTCCCCAATTGGTTGTGAGGTCTGGGCCTGTGAATTCGGGAATGGAGGCTATATAGTGTGTGTAGTGGTGTCAGACATCAATTGTTGTATCAGTAACAGCTACATGTAATAGGAAACAGTATTATCAATTATAATGCTTCATGAATAACCTTAACGTATGCAAACCGTGGAGGTCGTCTGTGTACTACTGGCTGTGGCTCAGACCTCTCAACCAATTGGGGACAAATTTCAACAGAATCACGGATAAGTCAAGAAAACACAAGGACAATCAGGGACACATTTAAAATATTAGAGCTATTAACTGGAAACATTGACAGAATCAGAGCATATGAATTAATACACATTTCCTGAAGTTAAAGAAGTTTGTAACTCTTACTTATTGTCATTATTCATTAAGTGTAATTCACCACCTTTCCTCCAAACATCACTAGTTTTAGGAGGGATTAAGAGGGACAGAGTTAAAATATGATCCAAAATCAGGGACGGCCCTGAAAATCAGGGACAGTTGAGAGGTATGCTGTGGGTATGTGTTGCCTTGACACATGTGATAGCTCTACAGATAGGGTCTATAGGGCCGCCACCAGTCTGAACGGCCAAAGTGGAACCTGGTCTGTAGAACTATCAGATGTACCAGGGCAGAACATACTTACAGCCATGCATAGTACAGAAATATACATATCAGAGCAAATCAAAGCATAGTCTAGCAGCAGTATAGTTGCTTATGCTGCTACATATGACACATCGACGTGTCAGGTATACAAGACCTGTAGCAAGCAACCAGTACAGACACCTACAACATGAGAAGTTCCCCTAATCAGGACAGTTGCAATGGCTAAAGTATTGTCCATACCACTCAACTGTCCCTGAATGTCGGGTACGTCCCTAAGTTTGACTGAAAGTCTAAATGTGTCCCTCTCACTCCCTCCTAAATGTAGTGGCTGTTGAAGGAAAGGTGGTGAATTACACTTACTGACTAATGGCAATAAGTAAGAGTTATATACAACTGTTACGTCAGAATATGTGTATTATGTCATATGCTCTGATTCCGTCAATGTGTCAAGTTAATAGCACTACTTTTGTAAATGTGTCCCTGTTTTTCATGACCTGTCCCTGATTCTGCAGAAATGTGTCTCCGATTGGCGGAGAGTTCTGGTATTGTCACATGTGATGTGTGATGAGGGACTGCCCCATGCAAAGTGGGAAAGGTGTCACTCCTACAGTCTCCTGTCATGCAATCTGAAAGGTGGTCAACGTGCAGTTGGTATGTGGTAGCATGACTCGGCAGACAGCTGCATTAACAAACTCAAGTCACATGTTAGCATTGCAGAGTATCGGTCCCCATGTATCAGGCAGATGGGAGCAGATCATATGAGGAACATGCATATAATATGATTACGTCACTGGACAGGCCGCCAAGTCCGTACAGTCGAACGGCTGCCGTCGCAAAATGGTTACACATACCTGATACATTAGTCATGTAGTCCGATGTAATACACATCACAAGGGATCACACACACCCAGCGTGAGTGACAAATATATGCGGAAATGTTGGAGAGCAAGTGGCTGTAACCGTGTTTGTCTACCAGTATGCCAGTAGTGCCCTGTCAAAGAAATGTGGAGTGTAAACATGTATAAGGTGCTGTGACCAGAGGTCAGCAGTGCTTAACACTGTGTAAACCCACACACAACAGCTCCCACCTGCTGGACTGTGCCTTACCCGGTTTGTATCCAAAGGCATCGGCCTGTCCGCAAACAAAGAACTGCCCTATACATGTGATGGTAGATGTACCCTGTGCACATAGCTCATGTGAATGAACAATAGAGCATGGCATATGTACAGACAATAGACTACAAACACCATACAGCGCAGACATCCAACAGTATAGCAATGTACTGGCAGATATGTCTGGACCACTGGTGTGTGCATGCCTGGCCACCCTGTGTTTCAGTGTGTGAGCATGCCCAGTATGACTGTTGCACATGTTGTAGACTGACAATACCATCATGTGTGTGAGCATGCAAAGTATGGTCAACTGTATTGCATGTGTCACATGTCCAGATAGTTAGTACTGTGTTGCTGACCCCTCCGTTCTACGCAGACAGGTGACATGCTGTGTCTGCAGGGTAGCTAATGGTCATGTGGCATTGGCAGTTGCTACATGTCAGTATAGCATGGGGGGACATGCAACCACAGTCCTACACAGCACTGTGGGTGGTGCACATGACTGTCACATGTGTAGGTGTGACGGGACACAGCTAACAGTTGTACGCATCTGCCGCTACTGTACTGGTCTGCTGGGTACTCCATGTCAGTGTGTGGACCTACCTAAATTGCTGGTTGGAGGGATACCAGGGTACATCAGTTCCCAGCATTAATTACCAGCACAGTGGTGTTGGACGTCCTATTACACATCCTACATCAAACAGCCTGGCCTGCTGTCATCTGTGTGTGTCATACGGGGTTGGGGTCAGTCATTGGGCATATCCATAGGCCATCGTATATCATTTGTCTGTATTGGTCCACATCTGTCCAGCTGCATGGAACGTGTGTGGGCTGTATGGACACACATGATGGCCAGCCCATAATCTGCAGTGGGTAGGACACCCTGTGTACTACAGGCTACCATTGTGTCCCCCGTATGTGCTACAGAGGTCATGGTGCCACTATGGATGTGTACTGTCTGCTGCCCTAACATTTGGCCACCACAGTCACTTGTATGCTCACATACATACCAGAGTAATGGATAAGTACACATTCTAATACAACCGCCACTTGTTAGGTCAATAGACATACCCTGGTTGTGTTACAGACTTGAGGACGGTGCTGGAGTGCTGCCTATGTCGGATGCACACAGTGCACCTCCCATACATAGCAGAGCACAGGTACTGTCATGTTCGGCATCCATTGTACTGTGTGCAGGTTAGTGAGGGGAAATCCATGGGTACCTACTGTGTCAGTGCATATGCCGTGTGTTGCCTCTTTGCCAAGGGCAGGTCATACTGTGCACGGGCTTTTGCCGACTGTGCCCTACACAGGTGGTTCCTTCACCAAGTCACACTGTGCCTGTACAGGCCTTGGCAGTGGTGTTGGGCTGTGTGGCCCTGCCACATGCTGTTTCTGCTGCAACTGTTACTGCAGGCTAACATTGTGTAGCATAGCAAATAACATAACAACATGTATGAATGTAGCTTGTGAATACTGCAGAGCCCCTACAGATGTGTCCGGATACCAGAACTGTGAACCGAGCATCCCAAACACATGCACATGTATATGTCTTGCCTGTGCATCCGCCTCAGTATGGTGTGAGTGTTCAGGTGTGTGTGCATTGCTGATGGGTGTTATAAGCCACTACACCAGTGTTTACCTAGCATCCCCCACTGGGAGACTGTAGGGGATGTCCACATAGGCATTGGTGTGCTACAGCTGTGTCAGACGCCATATATCGAACACATCACAGCTTCCAGGGCAGACAGCACACACATTCAATCTCATGCCCTGGCCATCGCATAGGGCCTAGCTATTGGAGGGTATGCCCCTGCACTGACGGTAGGCCCTACCCTGCTCCCCGGGTGCTGCTACGTGTGCAGGCTATAGCACCCAGTACCCCAAGGTACTCATCCATGTGGTGAAACAGATTCATATTGCTGGTCCACTAATCACGTATGTGGAGGACCTGTACGTGCTCACTAGCATGTGTTGACATGGCATCTGTGAAGTGGTGCAATACTCTGGATGCAGATGCCTGTTGGATACCCATGACATCCCCAGTTGTGCTGTGTGAGGTACCTGTGGCTAGTACACCTAGGACAACACATCCCATGGTATCCACTGTGATGCGTTCCCCTCAGCCTGTGTGATGTGTTAGGCACAGGTCAACAAGCTGCTGTAGGACGTCTCTGTCCACCCCATAGTGCTCCAACATCCCCAACCCATGTAGAACCTGGTAAGTCACCCTCGGTCAATAAAGTCTTATGTCACCCCAGTAAGGGATGTTCGGCAGCATACACATCTGCACTGCCCCAGCCCCCTGCACATGTTGGTATATGTTGCCTGCTGCAGCCGTGTCATTTGGTTGGACTGTGTCGTGAAATGTCCCTGCAGGTATACACTGGTGGTGTAGAGTTTGGATGAAACATGTGTGTATGCTGCTTGCTCGCATTAGTATACTGTTCATGTGCGGGCTGGCCATGTCATCAGCTGATTGTGCTGATCAGCACCTGTTTGTGCAGCCTGGATGGACACCCTGACTACCCCACCACTGCTGTCATCCCTCCCAACATCACCAGGCAGATATAGACACACCCCTAGCTTAGGTTTGCTAAGGCAGGAGCACTCCCGAGGCAAAGTTCTGCAATGTACGTACAGTATGCCTGACCCCCCTCCCATGCTATCAACTATATGCGAGACCTGCACCTGGCTGACTACACACATACACTCCAGGGACCAGCAGCACACCCTGGTGATAAATGTGATACACCATAGTCAACCTCATCTGCATAGTATAGTCTTCTAATGAATAGTTATATGACCCATACCGAACCTCCAACATATTAACCACTGCTCAGTGTCGCTCAGATCCACACACAACTGGCAACAGGTGCCTTACCATCACCATATTCGATGTCCCATGGTCTTCCCAGCAACAAAATAACCAGTGTCGACACGACAACAACCCGTGGCCCTACACACCACAGATGATGTGCATTAACACTACGCCATGGCAGATATACATAGATCCGAGGTTATCACGTACAGATCATCCGGCACAAATAGTCAATAGTGCTGAAGTCCCCAGACATATGTTCACATCTATGTCCACCTCTACATCTACATATATCACATATATTATTTGTAGACATATATACATGGACATATATATATGTATATATACATACACACATATACATGTGCACATATGTAGATATGGTATTTATGTCACAACAGCGAAAAACATGACAGCAATGAATTAGACAGGAATGGAAAGGAAATCACATGTGCCACCTGCATCATGTAGTGTTGTCAATATCAAGGCACGTGTGTTATGTTGCGTCACATGAGTCAGACCGTAGCAAGGGTAAGAGTAGGGCTGCTGACAGTTACTCACCAGACCTATTCGTGACTGTATGTGTTGACAACCCATTGTCTAGGCAGAATATGCAGGCTGTGGACATTAAATGTGATACACCATAGTCAACCTCATCTGCATAGTATAGTCTTCTAATGAATAGTTATATGACCCATACCGAACCTCCAACATATTAACCACTGCTCAGTGTCGCTCAGATCCACACACAACTGGCAACAGGTGCCTTACCATCACCATATTCGATGTCCCATGGTCTTCCCAGCAACAAAATAACCAGTGTCGACACGACAACAACCCGTGGCCCTACACACCACAGATGATGTGCATTAACACTACGCCATGGCAGATATACATAGATCCGAGGTTATCACGTACAGATCATCCGGCACAAATAGTCAATAGTGCTGAAGTCCCCAGACATATGTTCACATCTATGTCCACCTCTACATCTACATATATCACATATATTATTTGTAGACATATATACATGGACATATATATATGTATATATACATACACACATATACATGTGCACATATGTAGATATGGTATTTATGTCACAACAGCGAAAAACATGACAGCAATGAATTAGACAGGAATGGAAAGGAAATCACATGTGCCACCTGCATCATGTAGTGTTGTCAATATCAAGGCACGTGTGTTATGTTGCGTCACATGAGTCAGACCGTAGCAAGGGTAAGAGTAGGGCTGCTGACAGTTACTCACCAGACCTATTCGTGACTGTATGTGTTGACAACCCATTGTCTAGGCAGAATATGCAGGCTGTGGACATTAAATAGGTCAGCAACAAAAAAAAAACTGGACACATCCTGCAGCTAGCCACCCACAGATACCAACACATACGGTATAACTGCCAAACACACACCTGCCATGCCCTGGAATCAAGCATCTACCTGTCTAGTCTACCACACTAGAGCATTATGCAGTAACAGAATGTGCTACCAAGTTCAGGCATCACCACACTCCCAAAGGCATACTTCTAGGCAGATGACATCATCCGCAAAGGCAAAGACGCCGATAGGGAATGTATGTGGTGTGAGCCGTCTAACAGCATTACTCTGTCCCCAGGCAGCTGGAAACACACACACACACACACACACACACACACACACACACACACACACACACACACACACACACCTGGCAGGGCTGGAAGTCGAACATACACCAAACTACCTTATCACACTACAGCATTATGCAGTTACAGAACGCGCTACCGAGATTACTGAACACAGCACTCCCAGAGGCATACTTCTAGGTGGGTGACATCATCCGCAAAGGCAGAGACACCGATAGGGAATGTATGTGGTGTGAGCCATCTAAAAGCATTACTCTGTCCCCAGGCAGCTGGAAACACACACACATATGCACACACCTGGCAGGGTGGGGGTCGAACATGCACCAAACTACCTTATCACACTACAGCAATACACAGTTACAGAACACGCTACCGAGATTATTGAACACAGCACTCCCAGAGGCATACTTCTAGGTGGATGACATCATCTGCAAAGGCAGACACACCGATAGGGAATGTATGTGGTGTGAGCCATCTAAAAGCGTTACTCTGTCCCCAGGCAGCTGGAAACACACACACACACACACACACACACACACACACACACACACCTGGCAGGGCTGGGGGTCGAACATACACCTAATTACCTTATCACACTACAGCAATACGCAGTTACAGAACGCGCTACCAGGATTACTGAACACAGCACTCCCAGAGGCATACTTCTAGGTGGGTGACATCATCCGCAAAGGCAAAGACGCCGATAGGGAATGTATGTGGTGTGAGCCATCTAAAAGCATTACTCTGTCCCCAGGCAGCTGGAAACACACACACACACACACACACACACACACACACACACACACACACACACACACACACACACACACACAGGCACACCCTTGGCAGGGATGGGAGTCGAACATACACCTAACTACCTTATCACACTACAGCATTACACAGTTACAGAATGTGCTACTGAGATTACTGAACACAGCACTCCCAGAGGCATACTTCTAGGTGGGTGACATCATCCGCAAAGGCAGAGATGCCGGTAGGGAATGTATGTGGTGTGAGCCATCTAAAAGCATTACTCTGTCCCCAGGCAGCTGGAAACACACACACACACACACACACACACACACACACACACACACACACACACACACACACACACACATACACATACACACACACACACACACACACACACACACACACACACACACACACACACACACACACACACACACACACACACACACACACACACACTCCTGGCAGGGCTGGGGGTTGAACATACACCTAACTACCTTATCACACTACAGCAATACACAGTTACAGAACACGCTACCGAGATTACTGAACACAGCACTCCCAGAGGCATATTTCTAGGTGGGTGACATCATCCACAAAGGCAGAGACACCGATAGGGAATGTATGTGGTGTGAGCCGTCTAAAAGCATTACTCTGTCCCCAGGCAGCTGGAAACACGCACACACACACACACACACACAGGCACACACCTGGTAGGGCTGGAGGTCGAACATACACCTAACTACCTTATCACACTACAGCATTACGCAGTTACAGAACGCGCTCCCAAGATTACTGAACATAGCACTCCCAGAGGTATACTTCTAGGTGGGTGACATCATCCACAAAGGCAGAGATGCCGATAGGGAATGTATGTGGTGTGAGCCATCTAAAAGCATTACTCTGTCCTCAGGCAGCTGGAAACACACACACACACCCACACACACACACCTGGCAGGGCTGGGAGTCGAACATACACCTAACTACCTTATCACACTACAGCATTGCGCAGTTACAGAACGCACTACAACACAGCTCTCCCAGAGGCATACTTCTAGGTGGGTGACATCATCCGCAAAGGCAGAGACACTGATAGGGAATGTATAGAGAGTGAACAGTCTGCAAGCATATTACTGTCCCAAGGTAGACATAGACACACCACACGGCAGTGGGGTGATCAGGGCAACTGAATATCTACGGAGCACTACAACAACACTACATGGATACAGGACGTGCCACAGACAGTACACCTTTCAAGACAGTCAACCAGTGTGTTCAATGTAGTCATCCATTGTGACATTGTAAATGGACATCTGTTGTCTGGATGACCACCATCGCTATACAGGATGTCAATGGCCATCCCCATACACAGAGGCACATCACCGACACAAGGTGTCACTGGGCATGCCCACACACTTAGTATCACATGTCCGTTTGGAATGTACTGTGTGTCTATCTACACAATGGCGTACTGGGCATGCTTACACACTTAGCAGTTGCAAAGGGCTGTCTTGCATGCATACGGATTCTAAACACAGAAGGGCACAGTTTGGAATGTACTGTGTGTCCATCTACACAACGGCGTACTGGGCATGCTCACACACTTAGCAGTTGCAAAGGGCCGTCTTGCATCCACACGGATTCTAAACACAGAAGGGCGTGGTTTGGCATCTTGCATGCAAACGGATTCTAAACACAGAAGGGCACAGTTTGGAATGTACTGTGTGTCCATCTACACACCGGCATACTGGGCATGCTCACACACTTAGCAGTTGCAAAGGGCCGTCTTGCATGCACACAGATTCTAAACTTGGAAGGGCACAGTATGGTGTTACTGTCCCCACGTACATGAAGGCCACTCACATGTACTGACCAGTACACACTCAGGAGCCATCACAGATGTCTCAGGTGCAGATCACAGAGGTACACACCGCAGTCTACAATGTAGCCCTCAGACATCACCATGTCGTTAGACTAGCAATACACAGCCATACATTACCACAACACTGTGTGACTCATGACCAGTGGAGTGTACATAGGTCTACAGCAACTGTGCAGACTACACATATAGCAGGGTTCCATCATGTGACATGCATTGCAATGATACCACTGTAATAAACAGGTCGGCTGTACACATACCAGGGGCCCTGGGTCTTACACAGCTGTGACAGATGACTGTCACTGTACACCCAAGAACACACATGTTTGGATATGACATACATGTAATCGCAGTTGATATGTGCATGGACTGCACACACAACACATATGTACATAGCATAGCTTTTGCTGTCCTCCGTGCAGACAAGTGGCTACAGCAATCACACGCACGCAAATGGAAGGTGGGTCCATAGCTTTTGAATGCTAACAGTACATGAGGTAGCAATGTTGACCGAGGACACATTCCCTCTGTACTAGTTACCCATGACACCCATCATATCATACAACAGTCCATATGTTATGTATGTCATCACACATGTCCACCAATTGCAATGCATACAAACATGGCTACATGACAGGCATGTAGGACCAACACACATGTACAACTTGTAGTGCGCATGCAGCTACCATGCATGTGCAGTAGCTGATGTATGTAACTCATCTGTGCCTAACTACAACATGCAGTTGCAATGCAGCCCCATCATTGACACCTGTATATGGTGACATACTGACAGTATGGTAGGATGGTACATCAGGTATGGATGGATGGGTACATAAAGTGGTGATCCACCTGTGCAGATGGATGTTTGCCGGGGACGGCTCATAGGTGTGTCACATGCCATCCTACTATTACATGTGCAAACAGTACACTATGTTACTGTTACTTGATGGTGAAGACATAAAACCTACACAGCAGTCAGGTGTTACTGACTGTATGTCTCTTGACACCTGTAACACTTAACATCCTCCCGTGTGCATATAGCAGCACAATTGCCAGACATAGCGTTGGTACACATAATGCGGCCAATACTGCTGCATGTCTGTCAGACGTATCATCATATAGCAGGTGTATTATTCACAGTACTGCCATGTGTGCTTGCTTGTGTGACCATATATGCCACACATGGTGGGGAATACATCCCAATTGTTACACAGCCCTGTACACTGTTGTAGAGATCTGTACATACTGCAGTGTGGAAAGCATGACGTAGGCAGGGGTGGTGTGTGTATCACACACATCAGCTATCCGTATGTGTATGACATTTGAGGTCTCCACAGTGTGTGTGTGTGTGTGTGTGTATGTATATATGGCTGTCTGGTGCATGGAGTGAGGGTGTATGCTACCATACAGAACACACAGGATTCCTAATCCCTCATGGTGATGCAGTCTGCTACCCTGTTGTTGCCATCGGTCTCAGCCGTACTGGCTACCTGTACATGTTCTTACTCTGTGTCCCATTGTGTCGGTGCACAGTACTGTGAGGGTGATGACCACATAGGCAGGGGTCCTCACCTCAACACTATGGGGTGTGCATTATAGTGTTGTTGACCCCGTGAGTGTGGGCATGTTCCTGTAATGTGACAGGGTAATACTGCTACACAGTGAGGCCTCATGCTATCAAGTGGCCTCTAATGTTATCATTGGCCAGACCACTGTGTACAACCCCTGCACCATGTCAACATACCTGTGATGTGACTTGGTATGGATGTCACATCTCTAGACACTGTAGCCTATTAAACTGCCCATATGCTTCTGGATCAGTATATGTGTGGACATCTGTGGTATGTTAGCCTTTCCAACAGTCAGGTTGAGGCTATGTATAGCATGCTGATATTGCCATACGTGCCTGTGAGTACTCCACAGTTGCACATGGGAGACTGCAAACACTGCTACCTGTAGGCACATTCAAGTAGACCATAAGGAGGGAACCAGGGCATCATTACCAACATGCTGTTACTGTTGTTACTGAGACACATACTGTGAACATATAACAATGCCTGCTAAACATGTACTACATGGTATGTCTGGTGAGTGTTAACAGTACACAACTAATGTAATATACACTTCTCTCACTTTTCTGTTCACCCTGTGCATCAGACCATTTGAGCATGTCCCTGCACCGATGGTGTGGATGACAGGGATGTGGCACAGGCTTCATCATATGCACAGGGTGATAATGTTTGCCAGGGGCATAGGCTGCACCAATGGATGACATCATGTGTGTGGGTAAGGGCCAGTGATATGATTGGACATGTCAGTTCAGTATGCATGTGGGTGTTGTGGTGCCCTACAGATGTGTTTGCTGTGTGCGTGAATGTGTGCACACAGTTCTGCCATTTGTGAGGCCTACACAGGGGTATTATTGACAGCTCCAGATTGTACAGACCAGGTTGTACAGCTCACTGTGTCTGGCCATGGCCACGTGACCTGTGCCTGCCAGGGGTTGCACGGGCACTACCAGGTGGAGGTACAGATTGGCTACTGTCCGATGACACATGCCCACTGGAACCATGTCCCCACTGGGAATGTCCAGGGCCACGTCCATGTGGCCTGCTGTGTCCAGGTGTGGACAGCGCAGCACCAGCTACACTGCTACTGCTACCGGCACTATGGGAGCGGGCATGTGAGGTGGCACGCTCATGTTGACCTGCACTGGGTGGTGTAGCTGGCCTACGTCCATGTGGCCTACGCCTCACTCCTACCAGATGTTCCAGCACAGACAGCTCACGCTCGCGGATTGCCATGTCACGGTCAAGGATTCCGACCATGTCACCCAATCGCCTGTCCAAAACATCAGCAATCTGCTGTTGAGCATTTGCCAATGCCTGGATGTTGCCATTCTCTGTTCTGCCATTCAGCACGTGTCTGTGCCGCCATTACAGTCTGGAACATGTGTCTGGTGATACCAGCTGCTGGTCTCTGTCCTGCAGGTACATGTCTGCCAGAGGTCCTCCTACGAACAGCACTGGCCACATGCCTGTGTGGCACATCTGCAGTCATTACACTGACACCATGGCATGGAGACACACCTTCTGTAGCCACCACACGTTCCTGTTCCACGCTAACAGACGCTGACTGTCCTTCCTCTATGGCCACTGGTGATGCGGTATATGTTGGCAGCAGAACTGTGTGTGGGGAAGAGGTGAACATAGCTGGGATGGCAACCATTGGCACAGATTCTGCCCTTGACAACCCTGCCTGTACCTCATGCATATGTTCATCACTGCTAGTATCTGTGGGGACACTAACATCAGATGGACCTCAGGAGGGTAATGCATCTACATCACCTGTGAATGCAAAGAAAGACTCTAAATTACAATAGACACACACACACAGACACACACACACACAGACACACACACAGACACACACACACACACACACACACACCAATGGATGTGATTTGACAGACGGCATGCAGCATGCCTGTGATACAGCAGACGGCATGCAGCTCAGACATTAATAGTGTTAGATAGCAAACCTCCCTGGGGTGCACTCTACAGCAAGCAGGTGTCATATCAGTAGCCATGCAGTTCACACAATCATGGTAGTATGCATGCATCCCTGTGATACACCATGTGGACCAGAACAGGATAACAGTACACATGGCTGACGTGACCTTGACATGTCATCTGTTGATGTGCGCATTAACATGCATACATGTCTGACACAATGGTGTCCTGACACATGTACAGCGTCGTAATGGGCATCACATTGCGGTGTTGTCTGTCTGCCCTACAGATAGAATGCATGTTTAGCAAATGTGCATGAGCATGGAAGGGTAACGTGAGCCGTCTACATTGCTATACAGTGTGAGGTACAGACACTGTGCCATTGCATGGCATCATGAGGTGTCTATATTGCTATACAGTGCATAATATGTACACATTGCATAGCCATAACTGCATGCATACCCATGACATAACTGTGGATGGTGACCCACAATGCTGAGGTGTATACACAACAGACCATGGTGGGTCATGTGACAGGTCACTGGAGGACCTACAGATGACACCCCTGCACAACTACTACAGAGTCTTAGCTGCCTGGCAGCCATGTCCACACATAGCAGACTTGTCAATTCACCATATCCCACATGACATTGATGTACCACACACACGAGGTGCACAGCTAACAGTGATGTCCTACAGCAGCAAGGGTAATGTACAGTATCTGTGGCCTGATGTGGTGTCAATGTCTGTGGAAGCTGTAGAGGTGACTACTGTCATGCTATGATTACAGTCGTGATGTTCAACACATCTGATATGGTAGACTTCAGTGATACCTCCGCTAGCTGTGCACAGGCTTTTAGGATGTCCAGTGTACCACATCAACTGTATAATCAGTCAACTAAGGCTATAATTGGACCATGTGTGGACAATGTGCAACAGGGTGGATACACATCACATCTACTGTGTGGCTACATGTCTCAGGCCATCCCCCATGGTCATGTGTGCACATGTGTTGGCCAAATGTGTGTGATGGCCATCAATCTCACATGTCTGTGTTGTCCCATATGACATACACCCATAGATGTCGGATATGTCACTATCCACAGAGCTATGCAGACAGCGGGTTGTATGTTTGGTATGTGGGGTATGGGTTATGGGATAGTGTGACAATATTGCAGCCAGAACACTACATTTCTGGGACATGTCAGATGGCACATCACAATGTGTGCATCCATTGCTGGGGCATATAACACAATGGTGACTCCTGTGGGCTGCCCATATCACAGCTCACTGTGTGGTACTGTTTGCGTACCACATGTGTTGCTCCAGTGTATAGTACATATGCCTACATTGTACAACACCTCCAGCATTGTATGCACAGCTGTCCACACATGTAGCAATGACAAATAATGTGGTGTCATGTTGGTGTATCATTTCTTTTGTATATATTGCACATGGGTGGCCAGTGTGAATGATGGGTGATGCGACCTGTATATCATGACTAGACCGAACATCATGTGTACAGGTGTTAACTGGCCACATGGCAAATAGATCTATGCTTTAACATGCCTGATACTGATGACAGTCTCACCTGCAATGGACTGATGTCTGTGCGGCATGCCAGAGGTACCTGTATAAGGGTGACACAGCAGTTTGAACATTATCCATGACTGTATGACAGCCAAAGGGTGCACTGTGCATGTTAACACATTCGCCTGAACAATAGCATAAAGTATGCACATGTGTGCATACACAGGGTAGCATACTGTAGTATGCAGCATGTGTGTAAACATACCTTGCATATGATGTTACATTACATAATGTACAGTGACACATGCAACTAAATGGGATATAATAGCCATATGTGCAGTAGTGACTTACCAGGCAACTCCAGGCTCATTGGTTGGGAGACACCCACCTCCACAATGGCAGCTAGTGTTTGAGGATGCTGTTCTGAGGGTGTCCCCAGATTGGCCAGTAGCTCCTTGGTGTGCGTGAGTGGGGGCTGGGTTGGTGGTCCACCACCTGTTCCACCTTGTTCCCTGGTGATTGCAGTGGCACACTGTTTTGCATGTCGTATCAAGTCCGTGCAGTGTCTGCGCACCTGCTGGTAGGTGCAGTTATGGCCACCCACATCATTCACTCTCCTGCGAAGATCCTGCCACAGGTCGTCACGCTGCTGGCATGCTGTGGCACATGGCTGAACAACACCTCATAGTTCTCGTGGAGGTACGGGATGAGGACATCATCCTCCTGGTGGCTGTATGCTGGCAGGCGTGTACGAGGCATTATCTGTAAGACATAATGATGGTGACAGGTCACAGTATCAGAGATGTACAGAGATATTGCTGCACATACATTTCTAGTAAATCTGGTACATCTGCACAGTTATCTTTGCAAATCATCATGACAATGACACGACTGACATGTTTGTGTCACACACATGTAACACCCGTTATGCATTGGATATCATCACCATATATGTGTGTCACCTCATTAAATTGTTCATACTCCATGTGAATGCTGTTTTGATGTGGGCATGTGTGTTCGCCTGCACTGGTGTTCTTACCTATCAGCACATGCCTGGATGTGTCCACAGTAATGCTGTTGAACTTGATGCTGTGTATATGTCACATATCAACACATGCACTGCCTTAATGGACTTGAGCAGTGACAATGCACACATACACATGGAAACCTTTACATGCATGTGTTTTGCCATATACATCTACATGGCACTGTATAGCTGTTCAACATCCTGCCACGGCTCGCCTGTGTTGCACATGTGATAGACATGGGACAATGGCTAGTGGGACATCATTTGCAGGGATGGTTATCAACTATAGCATGTGCGGGCAAGGTTTCCTAGCTGTATCTGACAGCCATTTTGCCACCGCGAGGTGCATCAGTGCCACATTACTGATCCAGACAGTTGATACTACATCTACCATGTGGCCATCACACCATGTATGACAGAGATGACATGTGCAGCTTTGATGGACAGGGTTGCATGGTATGGCGGGAGTATGTCACATGTATGGAACAGGGATCTGTCCAGCATGTGGCGATCCTAGTTGTAGGATGGTGGCTGTCCATGACGTATGTCTTTCAGATCAGGATATGGACATGTAGCATGTCCGACATCATAGTGTAGCACATGTCTTTATGCAAGGTAGACAGCATGCTGCATAGTGGAGATGAGGATTGTGATGGCTGGTATCGCCCATCCACGCATGGCTAATACCCCTTAAAGGTGATAGGTGATCCAATATTGGTCACTCAAGTGCTGTGTATGCCTGTCCAATGCTCTCCATCCTCATGGATGGCACCCTGTCATGACAAGGGTACCTCGTATGACTACCTAAGGGGCCTGGAGATGTCACCAACTCAGGAAAGTGAACTGCACAGCACCATCCCTTACACAGTTTCCATAATGTTGACCGCAGCCTAGGTGGTAGTTAATGGGTACAGGGATATTCACCTAGTGGTGACAATGCTATCATCCGTCAGAATGTGCACATATGTCACACACCTCACTCACAAAGCCCATTTTGTATGTTGTTCACCACACTGAGACAGCTATTGCTCATAGGTCATGACTATTCACATCCTTACATACACAGATGCCTCACATTTGTCTGTGTGGTATGGGCTACAATGAGGGTGGAGTACAACACATTAACCCTGTTTTACTGTAGCTGGCACTGGTGTGATATGCACATGTCACTCTGGCACCTTTTGTAGTGTTGATTCTGTCAACAGGCCACTGGTAGAACACTCCTGTGACATACAAAGGTATATGTAGTCAAACATCCATACTGCCATGTACATCTGTACTGCTAACATCTACACTGATAATGGTTCATGGACTTGCAGACCATACTCAGCAGGGTTTTAGTGCGGCACCACCAATTATGACTGTCGTCACCACTTGTGGGTTGATATTATCCAACACCCTATCTGTATTGTATTTCCATGCTCAGCACTTGTGCAGAACTTGTGAGCACTTCATAAGCTACTGATTAATATAGCACCCATTCCACACCATTTATCACATGTACACTGTCTGTCCTGATATTTCCAGCTTGCTTACAATACGACAGCTGTTGTACACATGTAACTCACATATCTTGTGAGACATGGTTGTATATACAGGCATGTCCAACTGTCACGTATTAGTGCTATTGCCTGTCTATACGATGAATATGTCGTACATGTGGCAATAGAGCAATTGTCTCATGTACACAATCAATGCTCACCTCCCAACATAAGACACTACAGCCTGTGGGAGATGCACATATGCAGCCCTGCTGGGGGTAATGCTGTCACCAACCCTGACTGCACCTGACAATCATGTGGGGATGTGTAACATTCGCAACACACCCCACTCATCACATAGTCTCACAAGAACTCCCCCACCACAGGCCACACATACGGGTACAACTTGTGCAGTACCTCTCCATACTCTGTGTAGGCACCAAAGGCAGCCCCCATCACCAAACACAACAACAATAACTTATAGCTGACAGACTCATGTGTGCCCATCACATACAGCCAATAGGGTGTTATAACATACACAACACACCTGTCATAGGTGACTGTGTAGGCGGTCACACTGATGTTCCACTCAGCAGGCTACTCAAGGCAATAGTCGCTTACATCTTGCTGTCGGGTAAATGGTTCTGCAACATAACCTATGCACCCATGCCACACCTCACCAGGTACAATTTGACTGTCATTCTCCATGTTAGTGTGACTGCCCTGAGATGCAACTTCACAGACTACGTGTGCAGGGACATGCAATAGCTCACCAGTCTTGTAGCCCTGAAGATATGGGCCAAGCCCTGGGGAGCGTTATGCATTCATCCGGACCCGATACCACTGTACAACGACTGACTGTGTCACTTCAACAGTTGCCTATGCTTCTGCTGTCATTCCACAGGCATCTGTCCGCTTTGACTGACATGGTCAACAAAACACGATGCTTTGGCACAGCTGACCTGCACCTGTTAGCCCTGGGAGTACAGATAACATGTAAGGCTCTTGCTGCTTCAATACTGCCTGTCTTGCACAGTTTACAATAACATTCGCCACCAGAATGGGAACAAGCAAGCAGAACATGGGGTCATGTGATGCAATGCTTGACATCTTCATCTCTGATGCACGCAAGCAAGGCACTCCTTATAATGGATCACTTCAATATCTCTGCAGTGACTGGGACCTGCCTCTAGGCTCTGCAGAGCACACCTGCAATGACAGGTTATACACAGACCATACCTTTCAGTCATGTAACCTGGACCGGCACACCCACGGCTGAAGTGTTCCCATATTCCACTATGTTGTACACACATCCTGGCTAGTTACTTAGCACAATGCATCAGAGGTGCTCCACGTGCAACTAACTGTGGCCAGAACTGCTATACACATTGTAACAAGCTATGGATTCAACAACATACCCCACGGTTCCCAGACCTCATTTCTTGGTGTACTGGACAGTAGGGCTCAGACAGGTACTACTGATGTGGGACTGACACTACCCCACACTTAACTGGGATAGCCACTCATGTACCTACACATTAGGCCAAAGCTGTCCGGGATTCATAACCTCCACTCGGCTGGATCAACCCATACACACCACCTCCAAGACCAACAATATCCTTGACATGGACACTACCATCATGTGACTGGTGTTCCACACCTGGGGTTATCCCCTCATTGGTGGATTCTGAACATATGCTAATCACCCCTGTTATCCACATCCCGGCACCACACCCTTCACGGCATACACAGTACAAGAGTACTACAACGCCTACTACAGACATCTTATGACAGCAGTAGTTAACATCATGACACCCGTGCAGATAGACAATGCACATACAAATGCTGAAACATACCCCAGTGCACTTCATTAGCACTTACACGACTGCATGAATCATGCTATTCCACACAGAGCCATGATGGTACCCACCAGATAACGGACGCCACTCTGGGGGTCCAGTTCCATGGACATAGTTTACAACAGGTGGAGGCTGTTGCAAAGTGGAGTACAATCCCATGGGTGGGGTAGCTCACTGGTCAGCCTCAGTAGAGCTACCGGATCCCTCATCACATACTCTGAAACTAGCTACGTAAACATTACTGCAACACATTCCAGGGTGTACCACAAGGCATTATGGAGGTATGCCAGTAGTCAATGGCAATACCCACATCTTCTCTGACATACAACAGTTACTCAGGAACATTACAGAACCAGGTGATGTTGGCAACATGCTGGTGGATGGGTTCAATGCTAACATTACACCCACTCACTCCCTACAGGGCCACAATCCATGCAGGAACATTGCTGTGTCCCTGCGGTCACACCTACAAAGTACTTACCTGCACTCTATATGGCCTGGAACACTGGCCCCATGTGACCGTTCAACATCCTAGGCTGTGATTTACACAAACCTCTGAACGGCATGTCTCCCCACTTGGCCACCATATTCAGTAATAGCCTTGTATCAGACATTGTGGCCCCTGAATGGCACACAGCAACAGTTATCACACTCCACACAGGTGGTGCCACAATGCACAAGGGGGACTATTGCCCTACACACCTGACTGGACTGTTCTGCAAGGCTATGGGGCACATCATCATGGAAGTCATTCACAGAGACATTGGTGGGCTCCGGTCCTTTGATGCCACCCAGGTTGGAATTGTTAGGGCCAGAGCATGGCTCCTACACCTGGTGGACTCCTTTCCTACAGTTACCAGGGTAGTTGATGATGGTAAGAGGGTCCACACAGCCTACATTGTCCTCTCATTGCCTTGCAGCACCATTCTCCATTCTGGTATTGACAACATACACATCCACCTGCACATCGACCCCTATGTCTCAGGATGCTATGCAAAGTGGCTCACGGACAGGACATGCACAATGAGGGTAGCATACCATAGTACCTACTGTATTTCAGTTACACTTGGCGTACCACAGTCCTCAGTCATAGGGCCCCTCATGTTCGGTATATGTTTCCCTGAGGTACAGGCTAACACAGAGGGACTTTCCCTGCCTAGCTTTACAGACAACTGCATACAAAGCACCATGATTGATCCACCAGCTGATACTGACCCCCTCCATAAGGGTGTTACTGTGACGTATACCTGATATCAATATCATGGCCTCAAGCTGCATAACACAAGGTGCAAGAACATCCCCTTTGCATTACACCATTCACCCACTGACTATCACATAGGTGGTAGTCCCCTACATACATGTCTCATTGTACATGCTCGTAGTACACACGTATGTCACACCCACTCCTTTGATAACCATATTGCCACTGTAGCATGGATATCCTTCTACGTGGCCACACTTATCTGTACTGGGTTTGTAGCTGGAACATAGGCACCCATTGTACCTCTGAACTCCAGATGTATACACACATTCAATGGTACAACACCCTGTTTAGGGTGTACCTTACACAACAGCTATGGCTTTACATACTACAACATTAACATGCCATGACGTTTATTGCGCTCCGAAGGTTGAAGTATGCGGCAGAACTACGGACACCACGTCTGTACACATTTGCATACTACATACTCAGGGGTAACCTCTGCTGAACAGACAGGGCCCATGTCCACAACAATATTCATGGATATACTCCACATACGCGACATAAGCAAAAGCCACTGTGAGCAACATGCTCATGGATATGTGCACACATGCAATGATGAGTGGGATGTGCTTGAGGGTTACATTCCCAAACCAAACACTCACCATGCTTTGGAACATGATTCCTATGTACATCACGCAGGGACAATCAGTAGCACTGTTCATGTGATACCTCACTTGGTGGATGGGAGACACATGTACACCAGGGATCACTGCAGTGGCTGTACTGTGCAGAGGTGCAGGTAACACATGGCTCTGCTGTTCACAGACAGGACACTACCCTAGAGAGGTGCCACTGGTGTGAACACTGTAGTTGTGCTTACACAGACTTGCCAGACTGCATAGTATCCCACTATGAACCTGTGAAGCTATTACATGTCCTTTGTGCATGGTTAATTGAGTAGCCCTTCCATTTAGATTAGCTATCATGCTATTACAGTGTCCCATGACTACAAGTCATATGTATCCTGTTATTGTATATTGTACATGCCAATAGACGATACCTTTGGTATGCATGATATGCCTGTTATGCTGTGTAGAATATCTGACATATTTACCTGTAATACTGTACATTACACATATTTTACATAGTATCCCATAATGCAAAGCATACTTGCACAGCGCGACCACCTTCAACATGTCATTGTCGTTATATGCCCATACACATGCCTACTGTGACGGTATATCAACATATACTATCCCCTGCTATAGCACGTACTTGTTGGACATACCCTACCACTGACGGCGGGTGGTATGGAATTGTTCTGTTTAAAGCCCTCATGTAACATCCCTTGTGGTGTCTGTGATGTTTACCTTGTGGCCCACCGCAGGACACACAATTTCTACAAGCGTTACTATGCTCAGCAAGACATCACTGCATAATACCTTTTCCCACTTTATGCATTGCGGACACTTTTAATTAATACAAAACAGGCTATACATGCACTAACATAATTAATACATAACAGGCTATACATACACTTACATACTGAGTGTTCTACATACCTTGTTATCATTCCGGACTTTCGTAACTATCTCTCTTACACTGTTTAAACAGTTCTATGGTATGAGCATACGGTTTGAATGTCTGGCAAGTCATCCTTATATACGTCGATACCTGTAACATGTGGTTTCCTGCTGCCAATTACTGTTCCTGAGTGACTTATTACTTGCACATCAACTGTGTAGCTACTCCATTTGCCAATTACGCGGCAACAGTGGGGTATAATTGAATTCTCCACTTGGGTGTTGCCCGTTTGCCCTACCTTCGGGGAGACGGCCTGTATTGTGTTTTGTTCTGTGTAATTGCAACTGCTATGTGTAGAGACACGTATAGTTTGGATTCATGTCCCCAGTGGATTGTGTGTGATGGCTAGAGTATGTGGTTCTACATGTGAGTGTACCTGTCATACCAACATCTGATAAGGGACTATTGCAAACAAAACCTGTGACATCACCGTTTGTTCCATTATACAACGGCTACGATTTCACATGGAGCCTTTAAATGTGTCTCTCATAAGGTATGTCAATGCTTCTGCAGATGTAATTGACTGACTGGATGTTTGTGCTGTAATTACAGTCTGTATTGCTATAGTTTCGTGTGTGGGGAATGTAGGTGGGTGTACGTAGCATATACATGTTTGTGGGGCTTGCATTTCTACATATTCCATATATGTGTGTGGGCTCCTTCCCTAATTAAAGAGCTATCAGTTAGTAGACATTTGTTACGGGATTATACATTGGGCCATTGTTAATTGGTTTCTGTATTGTATGCAGGTGAGGTTGATACTTCCATACCTCCGGAATTACAGCAATATGTAAAGGGATGTTACTAACTGACAGCTGTCCCTTGTATTTCTGTCCCAGATATTTACAGTCATTGCAGTTGTGTTGGTAACTGAACCTCTTTGGCATGGGTTGCCAACTTTTCAAATGGACATTGTGGGACACTTGCGGGACACACATCACTGTTTACAGGCCGACACATACCCATGGTCAGTACACAGGATAGCACATACTTTTATCCTCAATACATACTTATTGTTGTAGGACTTTGGCTACTTATCATATTGCATGTAACATTTACGTTTCTTACATACAGGCATAACTATTTAATGGAACTATTACATAATATATGGGACATAATAATGTCCTACAATCTCGGACAGTTGCCCTTTGTAATGTTTTATGTCAGGACACAACTGCCCAGGGAGGGGCTGTCCCTCCTAATGTGGGACAGGTGGCAACCGTATGCCTACGGCTAGCTATAACCACACCTACCGTAATGATCTACCTCTGAGTTGGCACTAACAGGCACACGATGCAGACACACACACACACACACACATTACAGTCACACGGAAATGCACATGGCACCCTCAACACACACATACACAGACTACGGCAATCACAAACACAGCTGAACACAGTACCTACGTGGACTGCAACACCGGCAGCAGTAACTAAATGTCCCTTCTTATTGTGATAATATTACTCGCAGTTCTAGTACTGTGTTCTTTTGGTCTTTCAGCCTCGTGGTTACGCGTGTCGGTATGTGACACATTCCATAGTTGGCAGTGTCCTATTTATTTGTACCTCCAAGGTTTTATGAATGTCGTTGACCTATCTATATATTTGCAGATATCGGTGAATCCGTATATATCAACATATATCTCTCTATCACCCTTTCTATCTGTATTATATCTATGTATATATGTATGTATATTTATATTGATATATATCTATATATATCTATATATATCTATCTATATATATATATATATATATATATATATATATATATATATATATATATATATATATATATATATATATGACAGGGAAAGTGACAGGCAAACTACACCTTTCATTGTGTACTTGTCGGTGTATACTGTTTCCTGGACTCTGCACATTTGTGTCTGAACCTGTCACATTACACACCTGCCGTAGGTACATCTTGGCTACCGTAGTGTTAGGTGATTGTATACATGATTGCGTGTTCTACTCCTGGCAGTGGTCATTTTACCCCTCAGAGCAGGCGTTATTAGTACAGGGGTGAATAATGCTGGTTTCACCTGTTCTGGACATCATTCACTGTGATCTGCACGATATTCAGAGATGTTGGCCCTGTTTCGCGCATATCCGTATACTCATATTTAAACAATGCTTACCAGCACTGGGCAACGCATATTCCCGCTGACGTGTGCTAAACATGATCTGATGACCTGCATCTGACATGCATTATTCGTGCCATCGGGATTACCTTACATCCCTTGCAGGACGGGGGACCGGGAACATGCACGACAGTCACTGCATTTACCACTTAGCCATCTGGGATTTGTACACGTGTTATGGTGTTTTGTATGTGGAGTATACTATAGCTGTTACTCCATACTGCAGTCACATGGGTAACTCAGTTAGTTTACATATGGATGAGTCCAACTACTGGTATGTCCATGTGATGTTTACTGGATGTGCTCCAGCATTGGGTATGTATATCACAGTGAGCCACACATGATAATGTGCTACACCTTTGAACGAACGTAGGTGGAGCATGCTGGGGTGACGAATACCTGTCATGGCTACACCCCATGCCTTGACACAACATCCATGATTACATTATGTGGAGCCCCTCATTAACGCAGCAGGGAATCCATGCAGAGTGTGTGCAGAACAGTGCTTACACACATGTGATCCCGTGATTGACTCTGCTCCACTGAGCGACAGTTGGTTACTCGATGTTGTGGCGACAGCAGACACTGTTTGCCTCGTTTGGTGTATGGTCTCTGACAATCGGGTGTGTACCTACCGATGTACCTAGGAACCTATACACACAGCACCAACATCTGCTGATAGGCCCATGTACTGTTCAGGTGTTGACATTCCTTGTTCCAATAGCTGTTGTGTGTACAATGTTTGAGGGCTGCCTATGTCGGATTCACACAGTGGGCCACCTATACATTACAATTTACAGGTGGTCGTGTGTGTGTGCCATCCATTTTACTGTGTGTGCAGGTGGAGAGGTGTGTCAGTCCATAGGGGCCTACACTGTCAGAGTATGTGCTATACATTCTCTCTTTTCCAAGGCGTAGGCATATTGGGCATGCTTCCCTCTACCTACTGGGGCTGGCACAGGGTGTTCGTGGTCTGAATCCCTCTGTGCCTGTGATGGCCTTGGCAATTGCGGTGGGCTATGAGGGCCTTCACCATTTTGTCCCTGCTGCAGCTGTTTCTGCAGGATCATGTTATGTAGCATGGCACATACTATGAAGATGTGGGCACACGTGCCTGGAGAGTACTGCAAGGCTCCACCAGATGTGTCCAAGCAACGGAACTGTGATTTCAGCATCCCAAACATACGTTCTATGATGATTCTGGTTTGTGCGTGTGCCTCATTATGGCATTCTTGCATGAGTGCATGTGCATTTCTGATGGGAGTCATCATCCATGGCTACAGTGCATAGCCAGCATCCCCCACAAGGTGGCCATGTGGGATGTCCCCCCTGACAAATACCTGATACAGCTGTGAGGCATGCCAGATATGGGAGTCATGGTAGCTTCCAGGGCTGCCAGCACACACATCCGTGATAATGCCCTGGGCATTGCACACTACCTGGCAGTTGATGGAGTGGAATCCCTTGCGGTTTATGTAGTGCCTACCATGCTCACTGGGTGGTGACTTGATATGTATGTGCATGCAGTCTATCACACCCAGTACCTCCGGGTAGTGTGCCACATGGTAGAAGTGACGCATATTGCTGGCCAACTCCTCCTGAGTTCGGGGGAAGTATATATGCTCATTGGCATATGGTAACATGGCATCCAGGAACTGGTGTATTACCTTGGATGCTGATGCCTGTGAGATCCCCATTATATCTCCAGTTGGCCTTTGAAAGGTACCTGTGGCTAGTATCCACAAGCTTACACATACCTTCATGTCCACTGGGATGGGTTCCCCTCTGTTGTTTCTGGTTCTCAGGGGTGGCCGGCACAGCTCAACTATTTGCTGTAAGATGTCCCTGTCCACCCTGTAATGCTCTACTATCTCCAGATCATGTAGCCCCTGGTGGGTTACCCTTGGTCTGAACACTCTTCTCCTCCTCTGGGGCCTGTGGTGGTTGTCAGCATCATCCTCCACAACACCGTCAGTGTCTAACACATGGTGATGAATCACAGCTATGGCAGCTCCCAACATGTACATTTTAAAAGTTCCCCATGTGTTTACAGCTATGGTGCAGTGTTTGGGAATACACAGGTGTGTGTAGGGTGCTTTCAAACTTTATACTATTGTGCTGTGAACACCGATGATGTCATAGGGTGTGTATGTACAATCGTAGCTACAGGGTATCGTATGTGTTTTACTACAGGGACTACTATTGTGGTGTCTTTGGTGTTGAATTACATTTGGCTGCTGTGGATTACCTCTTGCCCTTCCCTTTACATTTCTTCATGTTTCACCTACAATTTTCTGGCATGCATCCAGCAGCCTGCTTTCATTTGTACTTTCCTAGACCTGGCTTATCTTGTGTAATGTGTTCTATTGCCAGTCCATGTAGGTTTGCTTTGCTCTGCTATGACAGTTCTCCTTTCTTTGCAATCCGATGCCTCCCCTATCCTGTTTTGCAGATTTCTGTGACCAGACTTGTCAGCTGCCATCAATTGCCCACTGTGAGTTAATAGGTGTTAATTGCTCAGTTGTACTCCAATTACCCTACTGCGGCATTTCCTTCTTTTCTTCCTCTGACCTTCCTGTTTGTGCTATGGTTCGCGGTGCATGTATCCGCTTACCGGGTTTCGGGCACATTTTCAGCCCCATACACATGCGCTTTCGGGCACCATGTGTGCTCTCAGCTAAACGATTCTATACCTACCTCCCCACCCCTGTCCTGCAGCTTTGCTTAGCAACGGCCAGGCCAGATTTGCATTGCTCCAATGTGCTTACAGCTATGGTGGCACACCCCACTGCTGATGTCATGTATACCTCTGAGCCACTCCTCGGTGTTATAGCGCTGCGCAGTATGGTACATCCTTAATCCGGTGGGACGTTTGCGATTCAGTATTACCTGCCTCATTTGCATGGCATTGACTACTAATTCATAGTTACCGCGCCAAACACTGTCACAGACCCTTAGCAACCCTTGCAGCTTGGTTGTGGTGTACCATGCATAATATTGCGTATTATGGTGAAATCCTGATTTGTATTACATTGTGATTTTCTGACACTTGTATGTATTTTCTTTGTGTTCCAGTTTGCGCACACATGC
The DNA here is from genome assembly GCF_019279795.1 of Protopterus annectens. NCBI lineage: Eukaryota > Metazoa > Chordata > Ceratodontiformes > Protopteridae > Protopterus > Protopterus annectens. The sequence continues at coordinate 707,735,906 of NC_056735.1, forward strand.
CCTGCAGTTGTACTTTGCGTTACTGTGGACATTACATTAAATGTTAATTTTTGGTATTGTGCATCTTTTCTTATGTCATTGGCTATGTATTTAGCCATTGGCATATGTTAACTTTGTAATACATGAGTCTGGTCCGCTTCCATAGCTCTGATGTTCTGTTTGGGAAAATGTAAACTGTGTTTTTTGGATTACATTTCCGTGGGCTTACGCTACACCTGCACCACTTCATGAATTGCTATTTACCTTCATTTGCATGGTGCGGCACTGCGCATGGGGTGATTAGCATACCTACGCTGTGGGCTGTGCAGTTCTGGCGTATGCCGGTAGTGCACGTGGAATTGGATCGTACCTGAATCGCTTGACGGCCATATTTGGCATTATACTGCGTACGCTACACCTGCGCCTGGCGCAAGCTTCATGAATCCCGGGGAATGTTTTTGTGTCATATTCTATCATCCTTTATGAATGATTTCTTAGAGTTTACTATTTTATTATTTGTTTTTATTTGGGTTGAATTACTTTTCCATTGCTTCCAGTCTTTATCTCTGGTTTACATAATTTATTTTGTTTGTTTTGTGTCTAATGCTTCTTTTGCATTTTTTTTATTTTGCATGGGAGGGGGTCACTTCATTTGTCAAGTTCAGGAATGGTGCATTAAAAAACTATACAGCTTAACCAGTTATTCAATATTTAACTGGATTCCAATTTCTTTCAGTGACTAAGTGTTTAAATTGTATTTCCTGGATTTTTCTATCTAAGCTATCTGGGTGAGGCTATTCAGTATTATTCCAGACTATATATATGAGGAATAGTGGTAAGTTAAAGGATATCTTAGTATTTTTGTTTCACTAATGTTGTTGGTTGACATTCCCTGGGATTCATTAACAATGTAAGCATGTTTGCGTGATTTGCAGCAGTGCTATTCGAATATGCATGGTGGTCATCACACCTACACAAATCCAAACACCTTTCCTTGGCCAGCAATAGTGTTTGCAATTATGGAAAAGTTCTTGCAAGCAGCAGCACACTATGTAAACAAAATGTAGCACATATAGGCAATGCTTGGATACAAACATGTTCTATAACCCAGAAATATTTAAGGGCAAATTCAAGGAAACAATACAAAACAAGGGGAAGTTAAATGGGGAAATTGGTACACAAATGTGTTATAATGATGTTTGAATGCTGGAGAGGGGAAATGCTTAAATTGTACTCATATGTCACTGGAAAATTTGATGAAAATGTATAAGAAACATTGCTGACATAAAAGCTGAAAGATTGATGCAATGATAATTACTGTGAAAGTCAATCTCATAGTTATGTACATAAATAATAATGGACATGCTAATAATGGATGTGATAAGGGCATAAAGCTGCAATGAAACAAAGTAGATTGCCGATGTGTTATACATGTTAATTAAATGTTGACTTGAGATAACAGTTTGCAAGGACAGAAGATAAGTTAAGGATGAATGCATAGAACACAGTCATAGCATATAAGGATGTATCTACAGGGAACTGATGTATGAAACTTGATAGCACCACTGTATTATCAGTCTCACCATGTATGAACCAAAAGCAAAAGGACCTTACAGCTGTAATGTCAGGTAACACAGAAATGGACATGTTTTTGAAAAGAAATGACACTGGCACTAATAGGAAAGGGGGTCATCACCTATGAGCATGTAATAGCTAGGCAAGTGTTGCATGGCTATGTAAATGATATATGCCAATCTAATAACAAGCAAAAGTGATCAATGACAAGAAATAGTGGATCACATGTCAGGAGTCCAGTTTTGCCATTGTTGAATCATAAACATATCTGACATACTAATTCCGGGCATACTCACATACAGTTACAAGGAATTGTAACAGAACAGCAATTTAACTGCAGCAACACAATAGAAAGTGTTGTAACAGGGGACCAACCACATTTCTTGATGGACTCCATACAGTAAGAAACATTTATGGAATTACTAGTCTATATTACAATGCCAAAAAACCTTTGCAACGAACACCACTCTGTTGACATGTATTCAGCGAAATAATTATACAAGATCACAAGCTAAACATCACTGGCTAATTCACAAGTATCACATGACGTGATGAGGTAGAACTCAGACAGTGTGCAGTTAAATGGATAACATCACCAGTATAAGCTGGGTGTTTATACTAAAAAGTGTTCTAAATGCATAATGGCTCTGTACAGATACATATTTTATATGTATTTGCAAAATACTATACACAGTATTAGGGAGAAAGACACACCCACAGTTGGACTCCAGCATCCTACATTTGCAGTTACACAGTGTACAAAGCACACAATCAAAGTCACACAACACAGGAGAATGGGCACTCCAGATGTGACATACTGCAGCTATGTTAGCAGTATGTAATCACTGTGTGGACAAAATGTTATTTTCCTTGGTGATACTAAGATTTGCTAGTGTCAAACAAGTGCCACTGTAATTCTATCCCATAATTAGAAGTATACATAAAGGTGTTTGTGGGGTGCCTTGTGGTGACACTAATATCTGTCACACTACTAAAGCAGAGATGGAATTGAACCACCTTCTTATCCACTTACAACATCTATACAGCACATTATCAGCAGCCAGTGCCAGAGGAGAATACTGACTACAATTGAGACATATAGCATCTATGAAGGGATGACATCAGCAGTGTATTGGCAAGGAGATGAATCTGCTAACAGTAATTTCACACCCAATCAGGGCTTATAAAAGTTGTCACTGCATATGTGTGCAAAACAATCATACCTCCAATTGCTGTCACACTGGCAAATGTTTTAAGCACTGCTGTAAGCAAAGAGCCTACCTACCTAGTTACATGTTGTAAAGGATCGTGTAAGACATGTAGGTACCACAGGAGATATCTGACATTCAAATAGCTTTAGAATATCTTGCAAAACAATGACCCCATCTGTTTGTTGAACTGAGGGTGTAGGTAGATGATATAATGTTGTAATTGTGTGCTCTTACTGATGCCACACAAAACAAGAGCCATATGAAGAATAGAAGCATTGTCTTCCCCACCCCATTTAACAAATGTTTGCATCACTTTCACTCTAAAAACATTATTTGGCTAGCTTTCAACCCTTGACACTGTTATTTTACACATCAATGTATACATTTCTGGACATAGTACTGCCTAAAGAAACAACATTTCCTTTTATTTAATGCATAGAAAATTGTAATAATTACATTATAAACAATATGCAAATTTACACCCTTGTGAAACAATGAAGTTGAGGATGTGAAAGGTGGGGTTAGGTTATGGTACAGTCATCTTTGTTTTTAAAATATATCTCCAGAGTACAGATTGATTAAGCACATGCTCACCTAACTGTAAACACACACACACACACACACACACACACACACACACACACACACACACACACACACACACACACACACACACACACACACACACACACACATAAGTCTAATTATTCCATCCTGGGTATTGAACTTCCTACCTATCTAGTCAATTAGTTGCAAGCAGTGCAGGAGAATTCTGACTCTTAGGGGAGAGAGACTGCACTCCTCTCAGGATAACCTCATCAGTGTGTTTCATACAGGATGTTATATAGCAATATGGGAGCTTTGAGAACAGTGAAATATATTATTCTCAGAAGAAGTGGATACACCATCTCTCTCTCTCTGTCTCACACACACACACACACACACACACACACACACACACACACACACACACACACACACACACACACACACACACACACACATGTTTTACATGGTGGGCATTGAGCCTGCTAACTATCTATGTTACACAGTCTAGATCATCCTGTATTACTCACACACACTACAGGAGAAGCCTGACTCTCAGGGGAAAGAGTGCACTTTTGTCAGGATGCCCTCATCAGTGTGTTTCAGACAGGAACTTACTGTAAAAATATGGATAAGGGAGCTGTGAGAACAATTAAATGTATTATTCAGAGGGGACGTGGATATGCCACTAAACATTGCACATATTCTCACATGCACAGAGATACACACACAAGTCATCCATGCTGGTTATTGAAACTCCTGCCTATCTAGGCTACACAGTTGAGAGAGCAATATATTAGTCACAAGCACCACAGGAGAAGATGGGAATACTTATCTGAAACTGGACATCATAATGTTTGCAAAAAGCAATGCTTTAAAGAGATGATATTATGCATCCCAGATTGTGCAAAAATGCATATTTGGGCAAATACCAATGTAAGATCACCATGATTGTCATATATAATGAGGTAATTTTATAATGCAATACAGATACTGTCCTTACCATTCATTCTATTACTATGACATGTTCTAAATAATGGGATGACATACACATTGACTGTTGCATGTCACTGAATTATCAATCAAGCATTGCAGTGACATAATTTTGGGATAATTACACACTTTTGGATGGCACAGTGGTGTAGCAGTTTACTTTGTTCTCTGGTTTGATTCTCAGCTGGGGTGCCTTCTGTGTGGAGTTTGCATGCCCACCCTGTGTTTGTATGAGTTTCCTTTCAGTGCTCTGCTTTCCTCCCACGTTACAAAGACATGCGTCTGGAGTGTTTCTTCCCAGAAAATGTGCTTGTTCCAAATTGGACTTTCCCAGAAAACAAATGATAAAAAAATAAATAAATTGTATTGTCTCATGCTTATACTATGTGAATTGGCAAGAGAAACATGCAAGCCATACAAAGAACAGTGCACTGCAGAATGTCAGTGATGGATTTAGTGAGAATAGGTTAACCAGGCTGGTAATGCAGTGCAAGTGTAAACACTGTAGAGCAGACACATTACTTCACACAAATTACTTAGGTGAGTTAAAATCATTCAAAATTTATGATCAACTTTGGTCAACAGTAGTACATACAAAGATGGTGTGCAACAGAAAACTACAATTCTTTGATGTCCCCTTTTTTTGTACTCTTTGTGCACAGTGCAGGGCTGATGGCAAAGTGTTAGTGCATGCATAATCATATCTTGAAATGTTGAACTTAACAATGGTAATAAGCAGTACTCTGTGTTGCTCTGGGCTGATTTCCATGTAAAGATCTTTACTAGACAGCCTTCACAATAGGTACCAGGCAGACTACTGTAGTAGCAGGATAATGATGTGCAAAGTAAAAGTGCATTTGTATTTTCATTTCATAGATGACTTGCTTTTTGCATGGAAAGGGAATAAGGCCAAGATAGAATTCTTTCAAGTGCTTTGAATGCAGCACTGATTTTTTAAATTCTCTTATCATTACTATTATTCAAGTATTTGTTTCTTAGATTTAAAGGTGAAGAAAAACAACACAAACAATAGATTGGACACAGTCATTATTTACAAGAATGTGTCCAGTAATACCATACTACATTATTCCAGAATGCACCCTACTTACATTAAACATAATATAATAAAGGGAAACTGGTGAGGATAAAGCATTTAACCAAAGACAACCATTTTTTGGGGATCTTTTCATTAAAGAACTGCACAACAAGTTTTTAACCAGGGGGTATTCCTCAGATGTTATTGAAAAAATAGTTCATCAGAAAACAGTTAAGCCATTGTCCAGTGAAGTTCTGAGAAATAAAAATTATGAATGGTCACATTCCATGCCTTTGTTTTCTTTTTCCTTTGAACAGTGAGGCAATAAAGAAAGTCATAAAGAACAATTGGAGAATTTTAAAGGTTAGTAGTGTTGTCAAACACATAGTGGGGATATGTCCCACTTTATAAATAAGAAAGCTAGTAATATCAAGTGAATATTAGAGAAAAGAAAAAATAGATCCAGGTTTAATAAAAGAGGTACTTACAAATGCCAGCATTGTTCTATGTTCTAGGTACATCTCTGAAGGCCCTTATTTTGAAGTTTCTGGAAGCCAAAAGTCTTATTCAGCACCTGGTTTCTTTACTTGCATCTCCATGTATGTGATTTACCTCACTAAATGTTCCCTCTGTGGGGCATTTTATGTAGGTAAAACCAACAGGGAACTAAAGAGAAGAATCTCTGAACATTAGTATGCTATTAAAATTAAGAATATAGATAATGCACTTGCAAGCATGTGTCTGAGTGCAAAGGTTTTAAAAAATTTTACATCTGTGTAACAGATGAGGTAACTGTATATTTCAATGGTGATAGAGAAAGGGAGCTGGAATTTAGATAATTGAAATGGCAGATAGAACTGTATATATACAACCCCCTGGTCTTAAAAGTTGTGTCTACTACAAAGTGGTATTAAACAAAAGACAATATTATGATAAATGTAAATAAGAATTTTTTATTTTATTGTTTGTTGACTGTGGTTTTAAAGTTTCTTGTATATTAGTATTCCTTTAAGAATTCAATAGGATGAATTAATTGAAAGTTCTGATTTGATGTTTGGTGTCTGCAAATTGTATTTAAATGTTTTTACTAACTATATGTATTTATTCTGAATAAGACCTGTACAAGTTGAAAGCATTCAATCATTAAAAGACTTACCTCAACATTTAATAAAACCTGTGTAGGCACAGTGTAGGGCGTACATGGAATATATCCATGTTTGTGGTCATGGTTTCCCCTTGACAGTGCACCACGCATATTAATGATGATATATTGCCAAGGGAGAGCCAAGGAACATGGTTATTAAATCAGTGTAGGGAGAGATGTAGTGCTAACCATGGCTGCAGATGAGCATGAGACTCCCTGCAATGTCCATTGTTTTATTTTGATTTTATTTTTTTTCCTTTATTTTATTTTTATTATTTTTTTTTTTAAAAAGCATGTTTGCGCAGTGTGGTGGGGAGTGCAGCAATGATAAGCTGTGCTCACATATAAGATAGCAGACTTGCCAGACATCTAAAAATAGAAACAAGATGTTATTAATTATTTATTTAAAGATGTTCTTAAGCATGTCTAAGCATGTTTGCTTGGGGCGGCATGATGCTCAGTACTGCTTATAGGTGGCTCAGTGGTATATGTGAGGGTATAGTGTTTTTCTTACTATCCTTGTAGCTAAATGGGTAGAGGTATGGCTTCATGTGTAGTAAGTGCAGGGTTTGAATACATGGAAGGGGAAAATATGCACTTAATTTTGATATACATATTATGCATTTTTTTTATAAAAGATGGCCCTGTTGCACTCTGCTAAGCTCTGCTCACCAGTGCTTAGACCTGCTAAGCACTGCATAAACATGGTAATGGCTGCCAATGTTTGTGTGCTGCATGGCTCTGCTTAGTTGGTTTGCATGCAGCTAAGCTCCGCTAAGACTATGGTTCTGACAGTTTTCACAAATCTCAGCTCAGCTGCAGTTTGCACTCTGCTAAGCGATGCAATGTTTTTTCGAATGTTGCCCAATGACATGTGAGAGTGGAAAACAGCCCATATTAAGCCCAATAGGTGGGAATACAGCAGAAGTCATTGGAGTTCTGCCACTGACGGTACACTATGGCTAGCGGTGCTGAAGGTGTGCACTTTCTGGTGCATTATGGACATCAGGGTCATGGTTGGGCTCCTTTTGGAAAACCATGTTGAAAGGCTGCTGCGGGGCAGTTTCCAGGGCTTAGAGTTTAAAGCAGAGTCCTAGGACCAGCTGGCCAGAGAACTCAGCAGTGTCACTGGTATCCCTCACACAGGTGAGCAGTGTTGCCACCACCATGATGACCTGAAAAGATGGAAGTGGGGACTCTAAGAAGTAAGGGCAGGGAATGGCCCACAAGTATGTATAGTATTTTTTTCCTCTGTTTTACCAGTATATACTCTGAATGTCTACAAAACTGCTTTGCATAATGGTGTGCTTCTCTCCCAACAGTTGCAGCTGAGAGAGCTCACAATGTCGATTCACATACCAGGCTCTTGGCCAGGTTGTGCCATGAGTATGGTGAGTATGGATGTATTATGCTAACTGTAGTGAAATAAGCAAGAAAGAGTAAAGCATCAACTGCAATAAAGTATATACAGTAAAGTTTGTAGTGCAATAAATGTGGGAGTAAAGCTGTAGTGCAATAAATGAATAATGCCAACTGTAGTGCAATAAAAACATGAAACAATACCAATAGCTGCAGTGAAGTATATACAGTAAAGTTTGTAGTGCAATAAATGTGGAATTAGAGCTGCATTGCAATGAATGAATAATGCCAAATGTATTGTGATAAAAACATGAAACAATACCAATAACACTAAGAAAATGGTGTGCATCATGATTGTGTTGTCATAACCATTGCAGTAGAGATGTATGCATTGAGGCTGTAAAGTAAGGAGCTGCAGTCAAGTATAACACTGCAAACACTGTAGAATGTAAACCTAGTGGCTGCAAATTGTATTGCTTAACTCATATAAGTACTGTTCAAGGCTGTCTCTAGGACAACATTGGTCCCATAATGCTCTGTCATCCATAGACATTAGGTAATAAAAGTATATGGGTGAGGTAGCCCACTGCATGAGTTGATATTGTTTGTTGACTTCACAGATATGATACTGTAATATAGTTTTCCTACTATCTGGTTTATGCTTGCATTTTGTGTATGTGTGTTCTACTGTCACTGCAGTCTAGTATAACACTGTAATAGTACTACCAAGTCATGATTTGGTTCCAGGTGAGCTCTAGGCAAATATCAGTCGGTCAGTAATTAGCAGTGACTCTAACTCAGTTTGTTAAATGCTCTGTGTACAGTACATTTTGCCACACACCATCCAGGGTTCAAATCCAGTGGTATGTAGCAGTAAATATTACAGTAGCAGTCATGTAATGCTTACAATTTCTCTCTCCACAAGAACTACAGGTAAATGAGTGCAGTAGCCCATATTATGAGTATATAATTGTGTGTTTAGATGTTACAGACTGTTAAAACTGTTAGCAAGAATCTGTTCATCAGCAATGTTCAGTCAGAAATAAAATGTGTAATCCCGGTATGGCTGTATGCTTGGAGTGTCTGTTAAAAGTTGCTGCAGTCAATTAATTTATTCTATGCAGATGTCTCCTGCAGTCGCTGCTATTGGGTTCTATTCGTATGCCTGCCAACCAAGGCATGACAGCTGTTTAGTCTGTACTGTACACATACATGTCTCTCAAGTGTCACAATTTCATGTTATATAATTAATAGTGCTTAATCTGTCTGTCACAGGATTACAGTGGAAATGATTACCTAGATTGCAAAGTATCACCACATCAGCCCACAGAACACCTTGGTAATTATATCAGCCCACCTGATGTGCAAGTGTTCTGTGTAGTTGTGTACCCAGAGTCATTATTGTTTGGCCCATAGTGTCCCATGCAGATAGTTTGAGAGGTATGTATGTGCTACATCAGCTATAGGAGACTTGTAGTCACTGTACACATAAACAAAATACAGACCCGTAGAGTAGACAGTAGTACTGTTGTCAGGGAAATAACCGGAAATGTAACTAATAGACTGTTTTTGTCTCTCTCTCTTCCCACCCCTTATCTGCATTTATTTATTATTGTTATTCATTGTTTATGGTTTACTATTAACATATGTTGTTACATTAACTGTATTTTGGGACATGTGTTTTATTGTTATGTATTATAATGTTTGCATATTAGCATATTTTGTTAAATTACCTATTCTGTTGGTGTTATGCTGCAACTGTTACTGGAATGGAGTTAACATACTGACTGTTCTGTTATTTATTGTGTTTCACACAATATGCATTGATATGTAATTGGATTTTTTCTAATGTTCTACCATGCTGTTATTACTAACAATGATTTGTTCACAACCAACCTATACTTATCACTATACCTCCATTACCACAAAATATCAAGGTAGGCCAGTTCTGGCTGATTCGCTTACCTTGCCTCAACTGGACTATGGCACTGGGTCCTGGCAGATCTGGGACCCAGACCGGTGGTGCCTCCTGTATTGCCCCTGTACCACCTGTGGCATTGGGTGGGACTGCCTCAGGGATGGGGCATCCCCTCACCCTGGTTGCAGTGGCAGAGGGGCCCTTGTTACCCAGGCTGAACTGCCAGTCATGGTGCACAGGATTGTTCATCATAACTACAAATGCCAACTGCGCCGGATTGAGGGCATGCTGGCCAACCTGGTAGGGCAGTGTTTCCCTGGTGCCCACCCTTCAACACAGCAACAATTGTGGCAGTGAAGGAGCAGTGTCGACAGTCCCATGGGTGGGGAAGTGAGTCATGCTGCTGCCATCTGGAGGCACATGCAAATTGAATTCCACAGTACCCTCCCCATCGAAGGTGTTCATCTAACTCATGTGTCACACACCACCCCTGGTTGCTGTCTTGCCTGTCTTGTCTGTCTGTGAATGCATCCTCTCTTACCCAACTTTCCTCCCCACATGTACCTAAGTCTCTTGCCCAACGTTCCACTCTTACCTTAATAAAAAAAAAAAAAACGGGCACTTGTCCCAAAAAATAAAATTGCCTCATACATAGTTCTCCATTTCACATGCGTGTTCACTGGACACACATAATTTGGTCCAATTGGTTTGACAATGCAGTTATGTTGTTCTCACCCATCTCTCTGGCGTTTGAGAGTTCATCTGCAAAATCTGTCAAAGTGCACAGCTGTTGCTGTACAAGAAATGGATAGCTGTGGTTCTTTCTACACCTTTCCTGCACATCCCTACCTTCCTTTCACTCTGTTTTCCCCCTGCTTGCCCCCATTTCACCACTTTCCTATCTCTCCTTTTTTTTTCTTTATATATTTTGGCACAGAGCTGCACTAGGTGTCACATTGCACAACTTCACTTAGCCCAGCTAAATAGAGCTCTAATGAGTATATGTGTTTATAACATTGCAAGTCACATGTACAAAATAAACACATCTGCCATGTTAAAAACCCAAGCCCATCCTATGAGCAGCACACTGTATTAACCCACCATGCCATGCACATCTTAATTGAAACAGGTGTTTCATCAAAACATAGTGATTGCCACTTACAGTCATTAGGCATGTCTCAGAAGAGCTGTGCACTGCACTGCCCCATGCAAACTGGAATTAAAAATTAATGGGAAAATGGGAGTGTACCTTGGACTCTGGTACAATAATACCCCGCTAGACAGCCAAAGACATAAAAATAGATGTAATTAAGGCCTGTGATAACAGGTCAATGTGACCTTGTATCAGCAACATGTAGAAAGTCACCTGATAAGGCATCAATGGCAAAGAACATGTTCAACTTGGACCCTGGTGTAGAAATACGGTCATAGAAAGATGTGCACACACTGATGAATGCAGACATTGTGGGTCAAAGCCTGTATGTCTGCACATATACCTTGCAAATCCACCTGCTGTAGCAGTGAGTCAGTAGTTCAGTCTGTTAAATGCCTTGCCTGCAGTACATTTTGCCACACATAGTCCTGGATTCAAATCCAGTCTTGTGTTGCTGTTCAATTACATTATTGTGAATACAGCAATTAATGACACAGTCATACAATCTTTATCCGCACAGGTTACTGCTAATTAATGCACTACTATCAGTTTTGCAAGCCAAAGACTTACAAGTAGGGGCACACTGCACATATCCATATAGCAAAATTTTATGCTGCCTACTACTCTGTTTTTGGCACTGTTGCATAACAGATTTACCTTAATCACATGCCTTGATTGGACTATAAAGGGTACTGTTACCCTAGCTGTGCCATAACGACAGGGCTGCCACAGCTGCCACAGTTACATGTACAGCTTGTTGTCCTCCAAAGTGTTCACACTCCCACCTATGTGTTTTAGGATGCAGCACACATACCTGTATGTAAAGGTAGCTACTACAGACTTGCCATGCCTTCGAACCCCCTAGTACAAGGAATCCAGACACAGCCATACTTAATGGGTGGAACAAAGGTTCAGAGATTGGGACATGTTTTTACAGTCTGCACCTACATAGATAGTAAGTTGATACAATAACATGTATTGTATTAGCATGCATATTCAGAGGGGTATGAATTCTGGCACTCAAATATATGTCTTCCATTAGTGACCTCAACCTATGTTTGCCAGTGAATTGGCAGATGACCACGATGTCATGGGACACTGACCACACATATGAGGTGAAACTGTGGGCACACTGCATAAATCTCTACAGCTGACAGATATGGTACTTACCTTATGTGATGCTGTAGTCTACACACCTCAGTAATGTCCATCTTAACATCTAAGAAAGGGGCCCAGTTCTAAACAAAAGCCTTGTATATTGCACTGTGGTGTCATGTCATTGGCTATTATGCAATTCAGCCGTTTTGGCTACAGTTAACATATCAGAGCCACAGACTGGTGCAGAGGCAATTACCTGCTAATGAGCAGTACCTTAAAAAGGCAAGCAGCTGGTTATGGTGCACAAATCTGTATGAGACTTACCTCACACAGAGAGTGTATTTTCAAAAGATTACCAGAAGCAACGTTCAACAAAGGAGTACTGCACTCAACCAGATATGTAATAGATTTCTCCATATAACAGGATGCAGATGGGAGGAAGGATGTATGGGGGATAGGGATTATAGCAGTAAGCCTGTCTTAGATCTGTGGTAATGACTTGTCATTGATACTCAGCTGTCCTGCACCTACAGGCATTCCTCTCAAACGTCCATTCTTTCCACTCACATCTTAGCTCTGTCCCTCTTATTCCCTCCTGCAATAATTGACTGTTGTAGAGAAGCTAGTGAATTGCATGTAATACATAATGAGAATAAGTAAGGGTGTATACTCCTGTAACGTCAGATGATGTACACTAATTCTCCTCCTCATCCTGCCAATGTCTCACATAAATAGTTCTAACTTTTTAAAAGTGTCCCAGATTGTCCCTGATGTACTCTAGCTAAGTCCATGATTATGTTTACATTGTTCCCTGTCTGGTTGAGAGGTATGCCTGACTTAAGGCCCAAAATTAGGGACACTGTAACTATTGCTCATACAAAGTAAGAAAGTGAATACAATAACAGATATTACAGTAACATAACTGTGTTCTGAAGGGTATGATGTCTTAAACTCAGATGTCTGTCTTTATTTTCTAATATTAATCCTCAATGATTTGGAAACCTTTTGTCAGAAATCCACAATTATGTGTGAAAATGACCAACACTATGAGGCAAACATCTTGACATTCTGCAAACATCTGTATAGTTGAGAGGTACGATACAGGGAACATATACTACAGCAGCTTTGCATTGTGTCTGTCATTGTGGCACACTGGTGTTGCTGGACTGTCCCCATATAGTGGTTTTAAGAGCACACTGCTATTTGTCTGGCTGTAGTCATATAACATATTAGTGGGAGTTTGCCCATAGGGGACACACCACAGTAGACAGCAGTGCTGAGTGTAACAATAGAATCTGTCATGGCACACAGGAACATACCACACTATTGCTAGTACCTTGGTGTATTCCACACATGTAGTGTGTTGCCAGACTGTGGGGTATGACATGTGAGAGAGCAGTGGATAGTGCAGGCCATTATGGATGTGCTAGATCTGTACATAGTGGACGTCCACATATCTGGTCCTGTAATGTGTTCCCCTTTTGCTGTCTTTTAGGAACCATGTACTGCAAAAGACATGCCTTCTTCTCAGATGTGTAGAATGACATAATAGTGGATGGACTGAGCACCATCAGATCTTGTTGTACAGGGAGAGGCATAATTAGGAACAGCGAGCAGCATTGTGGGCAGACCTTGTGCAGGATGTCAATCCGATTGGCCAACAGTACAGGACCTATGAGCAGGTCCAACACCAGGCTACAGACTTGCTGAATACTGCATGATGAAGGGCAGCTGATGTTGCCAGGGATCATGCTGCTACTGGTGGAGGGCCTGTGACAGGACATCCACTCCCAGCCACAGAGGAATTCCTGGCAAAACTAGGAATTTATGACAGCTCCCAGGCAACCATCACACTGTACATCGTGGAGGTGGGTGCTACAGTATCCACAACAGAGGAGCATCCAGGTAAGCGTATTGTGTTCAGCAGTGTAATACTGTATCAGTCATTGTGGCAGGCTGTACATACCTGTACATGAGTGCAAGGTCTATCGGCATGGGGGGAGTAGGGGTTTATGCTCAGTTGTGCTCAAAATCTCAGAGTGTCAGCAGTACTGCCAATATCACAGTAGCTACTGTACATGTGGATATATGCATATATTTCCTTGTAGTGCTGCAACATTTGGTGGTACTGACAATAACTCTCCCTCACCTTTTCATAGGTCCGGCAGGCATGGCCCAAGTTTGCAGACCTGTACTGGGTAAGTGTGATACTGTTTTTTATGAATCATATATACCCTATGAAAGTTAAGGGCTGCCATATTGCCCTATATACAAATGTGTTTAGCCAGAGTAGAATATTTGTATGTTACATTCTGGAACAGTTAATTACGGTTCATAGACCAGATAATCACAGGTATGTATTTGAACGACCATCAACATGTTCTCACTTAAAGTTATGAGTGGCTACACAGTCTGCTATACATGAGGCAATTACTCCAGGATGCTTGTTTAAACACAAAAGAGAGATGGTACATACCTGAGGCAGTGACACTAGTACTGGCATATCATTCTCAAGATAGGTGTACTGGGTTTTATGTGTAGCTCTATCATGTATATTGTCATATTGCACACCTTACAGGCAGATTGTACTGACAACTTTTACCGGGTGTGGCTGAAGTGTATGTTATAAAGGGCTTGACTTGTCTGTGTATTTGAGGTTGTCTGTTGTACATGGGAGTGGAGATGAGAAGATGTGAGACTGGTAATGCAGTTGTGGATCCTCATTTGTATGAGTCTGTGTGGATTACCATACATAAAAGTGCAGGTAGTAATGTACTGCTTTTGTCTTGTTTTTCACAGGTGATGGGGGGTTGGAATCTGTCCCCCCACAACCAGATGTCAGTGTATCATCAGACTCTGATAACGATGGTGGTCATAGTAAGGCACAGGTGAGGTTGCCGGTGACTGAATCTGTCCCATTGCCACTGCACACATTTAGTATGCCCGCACATACCCATTCCCCAGAGGCCATGGATACTGGACAGTCAGAGGGTGCCAACATTGAACAGGCTAGTATGGCAACTATGACATCAGTGAGTGTAGATACTGGCCATAGCCAGAAAGCTGGCAAGGTCTCACACAGATGGATTGACAGGGGTGCTCATAGAAGGACTGCTGTCCATCCTCCACCTGTTGCAGGTGTCACATCATGGGTCACTTGGCACATGTTTTGGCCCTTCATGGAGGCACAGGCACATTCTGAACACAACACCAGATGGATGCTTAGGGTCATGGATGCAGCACAGTATGACATCCATGACTGCCTCCGCCATATTTGGTACACCCTAGATTGGTTCACTGATGCAGTGGACAGACAGTGGGTTGAGACAGTGTCTGTCTTGGACTGCACATTGTCTGTGCTGGCACATCTGGTTGGCATTGGGTGTCAGACATTTGGACATAGGTCAGCAACACCATCTGCAGAATGTCCATGTAGCCATGCACAGTCACTCTCCCATAGTGTCAGTACCCCCAGAGCTACAGAGGGAAGTGTACTGTCCACACCATGATGTGGCAGTCCATGGGCATGTGGTCCCAGGTGGTTCCATGGGGGGGACAGCCCCAGCAGAAAGCAGTCACCGTCAGGTACTATTACTGCATCTGACATTGGGCATGGTGGTGCCAGTGCTATTCCTGGCAGGGACAGTTCCCATGTTCATGGCCAGAGATGGTGAACTGTCCACTTTACCATGTACAGTCCACAGCTGTCCAACATACACACATGTAGGGCTAGCACTAGGCTTGACTGTGTACTCACACACTCTCGAACACCACTGTCACATGCAGGTCACCAACAGATACGCACGGCACCTCTCCATGGCCCTTCTAAACCGCACCCCTACCTGACTCACACACATGCTGTCAACTGTTTGGCATAGCCTAGGCCTCCAACACCCCCACATCACAGCCTGTGCATGTGATGATACCTGTGCCACATCCCTGCCATCCGTGCCTGCCATCAATGCAGGGAAATGCTTCTATTTGACTAAAGAACACAGTGTCTATATTACTTGACATGTACTTGTGTAGTGCTGTATTGATTTACCATGTCATTGTTGTGGGCCACAACAATGACAGTATGCTGGCATGTGTCATGACAGGTCTACTTCTGTTCATTGAAAAAACATTTTTTTGAAGAACAGAGAGACAAACCAACTTTAGAGAAAGTGCACTTAAACAAAAGTGCACTTTAGTGAACACAGGTTCACCGAGTCAGAAAAAAACACACTAAAAACACATTTTTGTAGGGAGGAAGCCACCTGCATCCCCCCATGTGGAAGACTGTGCCCCACACACCCGTGGCTACTTATACATACTAACTCCAAGATCACATTACAGTGAGGAAAAGGGTATATTTCCTTATCCTCATTGCACTGTGCTTTGGTAAACTGGTGCTCGTGAAAGTGCACTTTCGGTTAAGTGCACAAGTGGGTCCGGCTTTCTGTTTTTCAAAAAAATTTTTTTTCAATAAACAGAAGTAGACCCATCATGACTACATTACATCACACTTTGTGTATGTTTGTTGTATGATGTTGGACTGGCGGTAGTGGTACAGAATGACAGGTGTGTCATGGACCTGTGTATGCTTCTTTTCCAGGAGTCTGAGGGGATAAACTATGGACACATGGCAGCAGTACAGCAGCACAGGATGGCATGGCAGCAGAGCAGAAATATGACATCAGCAAGGTACAGCAGTATATGTGCATGGCTCCCTAAGTGCATATGTGTAGAACAGTCTATCAGTGACAATGGGGGCAGTCAGCATAATCATGCATTCATGCTCTGTGATAAGGTCTGCTACCCTTGCTACATGTCACCTGGGTTTTCTGAACTTACAAATCTCAAAGGAGTGGTGATGGAGTTGACACATCTACAAATATCCTGTGCCTTGGTCAGACAGGTGGTGGACATTAGTTATGATTATATAAAGGAGGGCAATTTAAGGCCAGCAGCTAGTCACGGCACTATACAATGAATAACCATTGCACACAGATAGCCCATATGGGGATGTTGCTAGTGTTATAAGGGGATATATTTACACACAGACACACACACATACACACACACACACACACACACACACACACACACACACACACACACACACACACACACACACACACACACACACACAGTTGGCTGATGAAAGATTAAAACCCTTACCTAGCTCCTATTACACACTATAGCTCACAGTAGTTATCGCATGCTTCACAGAGTTTATCTGATATTAGACTGTCTACCAGGACTTTTAAGATGGATGACATCAGCAGGCCTTGCAGAGCAGGGCATTGTAGAGGCCAGCAGCTAGTCACAGGGCCATAAAATGCATAACCATTGCACGGATATGGGCATGTCCGTAGTACTGCAAGGGGATATATTTGCACACACACACACACACACACACACACACACACACACACACACACACACACACACACACACACAGTTGGCTGATGAAAGATTAAAACCCTTACCTAGCTCCTATTACACACTATAGCTCACAGTAGTTATCAGATGCTTCACAGAGTTTATCTGATATTAGACTGTCTGCCAGGACTTTTAAGATGGATGACATCAGCAGGCCTTGCAGAGCAGGGCATTGTAGAGGCCAGCAGCTAGTCACAGGGCCATAAAATGCATAACCATTGCATGGATATGGGCATGTCTGTAGTACTGCAAGGGGATATATTTGCACACACACACACACACACACACACACACACACACACACACACACACACACACACACACACACACACACACACACACACATACACACACACACACACACACACACACATAGTTGGCTGATATGAGATTAGAACCCCTACCTATCTACTATTGCACACTATAGCTCACAGTACTTATCGCATGTGCCACAGGTTATGTCTGTTGTATGTGATTACAGGCAAAATACTTGTAGAGTACGCAACATAGCCTTGTGTTAGACAGCATGTGTGGCCTGCACAGTGATATTGCTTGCTACTGTTATTGTATCAAGTGTCCTAGGAGTGGGATACCTGTTAATTTCCCTGCTGTGTGTACAGTCACCAGTATGGCAACATGTGACTGGTGGCCAAACATGTGGCCAGTGACAATATGGCCTGTCCAAGGCATGCATTGAAACCATTGTACATTACATCACTTGCTCACCTGTGCTTATCTACGAGGTGACATTCAGCGAGGGCAGGGGCTGTGGGTGAGTGGATTATGTACTGTTGCAGCCTTAGTCTGTTTCCTTCAGACAACTGTTGTGATGTGTAATTGCAGATAACCTTAGCATTCCGAGGGTATGTGGGGACATTCTTACATCCCTACATATATATATATATATATATATATGTGTGTATATATATATATATATATATATATATATATATATATATATGTGTGTGTATATATATATATATATATATATATATATATATATATATATATATATATATATATATATAGTGTTAGGTAGATATATGTGCAGGGTCTATGTATCATTGTAATATATATATATATATATATATATATATATATATATATATATATATACATATCAGTGTTATATGTATATGTGGTACATATTGATAGATACACTAATCGTGTGTGTGAGATAAGGACAGACAGATATGTATATGCAGCTGTCTGTATGTGCAGATGTATTTCCACATAGCAGGTCTTTGTGAGGAAGAGGCAACAGAATTTTGCTGAAGTTAGCTAAGTGTAGAAGCATGCCCAGTAGGACTGTCAGTACTTACAAAGTGACTTCAGGCCAGAGCTACCTGCACTCCGGTGTGGGATTTTGTGTGCTGCAGACATTGGCTGCTGCACCTGTATCCACAGTACAGCACTTCCATGAAATTGTCCAAGGCATTCTCTGGCTGTGTGATGTGCTTAATATGTAACGGGGGTACATAATGTAACACCACACAGAGTGACTGCCTGCATACCTCTCACTGTACATGTTTTTGCAGAATGTCCTGTATTTTGCCCTATATGTCTGATCTGTTCCTCATACATTTGTGGTGTTCCAGTAAAATATTGTATAAGGCAGTCACTGAATTGTACTAACTACTGACACATTTAAGCGGTGGCCTTCACATCCTGAACCTATTCTGTTTTGTTTTAACCTGCTGTTATACTAGTCACCTTCTGGTTTTATCAGAGCATGTGTATTGTCTGTCTGTTGTTTTGGCCCTTTGTCCCCGCATTCTCTCTAGACTTTGTCCAGCTTTCTTCCAGTAACAGATTGAGGGATATGACTGTCTGTTGGAATACCACCATATAAGTACCTCACCTGCAAAAGATGTGGATACTTCCAGATTCAAACCATCAAGACTATCACCCATACTACTGATGTGCTGTGGGTGGGGGACACCCAGTCCATGCTCTGCTGGCATAGACAGTTGTGTGATTGTCCTGTGAACCCACTGTTTGCCATCTCCCTTGCTGAATTATCTACCCTTGCTTCTACCTCTCATTTTAAAAAACATCTTAAAGAACATCTGAAAGCTCATTGGTTTTGTCCATGTACTAACCCAGACTGACATCTTTTCCCCCTTCTATTCTTACCCTATCCCTTCTCCTTTAACCTTTACTTTCAAATCGTAGTACTACTCTTCCTCTTGAATAAGACAATGACATATATATTCTTTCCCATAACTAAGACTTGCTCATACCTTCTAGTGTGATTTGTAGAATTGTTTTTAGCTTAGTTTTTTATAGAATTGTTTAGTTAATTTCTACTAATACTGTTTAGTATACAAATGTATTATTATAACTGTTCACTAGACCATTGCTACCTCTGTATTGATTCTTAATGGTTCTATGTATTGTTAACTGTCTCAATATTCATGTTTGGAGCTTTTCTCCCCGGGCCTCTACTGAAAATGGACATATATCCAGCTAGACTAGCCCAGTCAACAAATGTAAAATAAATGTAAAATAAAATAAATAAATAAATACTAACATCCCTAGCCCAGTGAGCCACACCACCCACCAGACAGAGAGGTGTCATTCCTCACACAATCAACAGCATACTGACATACAGTGTCACCTTTGCTTTAGTGAGACATGCAACATGTGGCCAGGTTCTATGTCACAGCCCTGGAATTGGCTGGTCTGCTGATATATCATTGCACACATCCTGTTACAGCAGTTGTATGGCAACACTAATGTGCTGTGGGTGGGGGACACCCAGTCCATGCTCTGCTGGCATAGACAGTTGTTGATTGTCCTGTGAACCCACTGTTTGCCATCTCCCTTGACTAATGTAGTGGATTTTCCAGCCATGTGGCCTAGTGGATATTATAGAGCACATATTATTAGACAGAGTACCTGTTGTCCCAAGTGACTGTTAGATCTATCCTAGTAGCCCAGTAGCCCACTATATTCCCTTGCATACATGCGG
This sequence comes from Protopterus annectens, assembly GCF_019279795.1. Lineage (NCBI taxonomy): Eukaryota > Metazoa > Chordata > Ceratodontiformes > Protopteridae > Protopterus > Protopterus annectens. The sequence continues at coordinate 707,756,319 of NC_056735.1, forward strand.
CTGATCCATATATATGCTACCATATTCAAGTACCCCTTACAAGTGGTGTATAGGTGAGTGACTTACTTTGCGAATTCAGCAGTTGACTGCCCTGTAGTTCGGGGCTGACTCTGTCTGATGCATGCAGTACACAGCCAGTATATGGGTAGGTACAGTTTCTGTGGATTGGCTGGCATCATTTTTATTATATGTATGCAAGTCAGTGTAAGGTGTCAATCCCTAGGGCCCTAGTTTGTCAGTACATGTGCTATACATTGTCTCTTGGTCAAGTCAGGCATACTGGGCGTGCCTACAGGGACATCCACAGTAGTTTCCTCTTATGAATCCTCCTGTGGGTGTGTCTGTGGAGACCTAGGCACTATTAGGGGGCTGTGTATCCCTTCCCTTTGCTGATCCTGCTGCAGCTGTTTCTGCAGGATCATAATTTGTAGCATGGCACATACTGTCACCATTCGTGCACACGTGACTGGAGAGTACTACAGGGCTGCACCAGATATATCAAGGCACCAGAATCTTGACTTCAGCAGTCCAAACACATGCTCTATGTTCCTAGTTTGTGTGTGCACCTCATTATGGCATTCTTCCATGGGTGTGTGTGCATTTCTGATGGGTGTCATCATCCATGGTTCCAGTCTGTAGCCAGCATCCCCAGTAAATGGCCCTGTGGGATGTCCCCCCTGCCAAACATCTGGTACAGTTGTGATGCGTGCCAGATATGGGAGTCATGATAACTGCCAGGGCTGCCAGCACACACATTCATGATAATGCCCTGGACATTGCACACAACATGGCAGTTGATGGAGTGATACCCCTTGATGCTGACGTAAATTCTACATTCCTCACTGGGTGGTGACTTGATGTGTACATGAGTGCAACCTATATCACCCAGTACCTCAGGAAAGTGTGCTACATGGTAGTAGTGCTGCATACTGCTGGCCCTCTCCTCAGAGGTGAGGGGAAACTAAATGTCCTCACTAGCATGTGGTAGCATAACATCCAAGAACTGGTGGAGTACCCTGGATGCTGATGCCTGTGAGACCCCCATCATGTAGCCATTTGGTCTTTGGAAAGTACCTGTAGTTAGTTTCCTAAGAGCTACACATACCTTTGTTTCCACTGGGATGTGTTCCACTATGTTGGCTTTTGGTCTGAGTTGAGAGCGGCAGAGCTCACTGAGTTCTTGTAGTATGTCCCTGTCCACCCTGTAGATCTCTGCAATCTCCAGCTCATGTAGCTCCTGCAAGGTTACCTTGGGCACCAACACTCTTCTCCTTCTCAGTCTAGGCCTATTCTCAGCCACAGCAGCAGGAGCATTGACCTTAGCATCTAGCACATACAGATGTAGCAGACCTGCAGCAGCCCCTAGCATTCCTTCAGTTAAAACTGCTAAGTCTGTACTCCACTGGTGCAGAGTATGGGGGCGAGATCAGATTGTACGGTCTATGCAACCTTTATAGTGTTCTGCTGTAGGTACAGCTTGTGTTATTGGCTACCTATGATGCATTCCACCTGCCAAGTGCATCATTATGGACTGTTAATGGCCCTAGTCTAATTGAAACAGGGGTCATTAGTAATTAATATACCACTGGCTTTCTCAGCCAATTTTTTTTTTTTTTTTTTTGAACAGCCTTCCTCACTCAGCACTGTGGCACACCACACAAACATGCACTGAGAAGGTAAACAATGCTCATCAGTCACTGCACACATCCCCATGAAAGTTCACACTCAGTATGGCAGTGTGCTGTGCAAACACACAGAAACATGTGTCCTGAAGGTAAACAAAGGTCAGCAGAAACTGTACACAACCCGCCTACTCAGCAGAGTGCTGCACCATGCAAACAGGTACTGCTGAGCTCCAATGAGGTTACAAGTCCTCAGACCCTCCCCTTGATGTCAGCTACCTCTTCTCTGGACATCAACATGGTTCTGTGCCTACACAGATGGGATCTGCAGACATGGATACCCATTTGTGCTATTCAGTAACCCCACCTCATTTGCCTAGGGATATGTGCACACAACCTGGAAACTACATGGTTCCAGGCTCTGCCTCATTGGCAGCTGCATCATTCCACCATTGTAGATACTCCATGCAGGGTCCTATAATACATTACTGTCACATACTAATAAATTTGTTTTTTACACTTTTTTTTAATTTTTTTTTACTCATAAAAGCATATTTCCACACTGTGGTGTGCTGTGCAAACATACCCACATCATTAAAAAAAAATAAAAATATTTAAAATTATTTCCCATATGGTCTTGAACACACAGTGAATAAATTTGCACATAGCTGTCTCTGCTATGCTATTTCTGTCCATGGAAGATCCTACTCCCAGATAAGACAGCGGACAACTAACATGATAACCTCTTCCCACCACAGGGCTGATGCAATTGCCCAGGAAAAGGTGGTTAATGGAAGAGCCCTGTAACAGAACCATCACTAACTGAAACTGATGAGATCCTGTCAACTATCAGAAATGATGATAGCTCATCAGAGGGTTCCACCAGACTCCTTGATGATAGTGCAGATGTGGACAACAGACCTAGAGTGTCACAAGATGACTTTCCAGGTAAACAAGAAACAAAAGGTGCCATTCTTATGTCTTTCTATGCATTTATTACAGATATATCGCAGATGTCTTTATCTATCTATTTATAAAATAGTGTAAGAAACTTCTCTGTGTGGAAGATATATCTAATTAATCACTGTATATTAATCAGATCAGATAATGGTAGTAGAAATAGCAAACTTAAACTCATCCTAAGTCAAAAAAATAATAAAAAATATATAATTTGAAATTTTGTACAGAAGTACTAAGAATATTCAAAAGTAATCCAAGCAGGGTAGGCAGTCTGTTTCCAGTCAAAAATCCTTTATTAAGTACACAGATGTCTATGCGATCCAGTATCTGGAACTTAAAACCTGTGTGTCTTTTATGAAGAGCAAGGTGTTTGGCTCGTGCATTCTTTTTACATCCAGAGCAGATTTCTGCCAGATGACATGATATCCTATGCTTAAGTTTATTTGCAAGTCTTGTCCACATAAAATGCATCACATTCATGGCACTATGCCCTGTAAATTACTTTTTGTGGTGTTACAGTCACCCCTGCACTATTCTTGGTTTAAATATACAAAATGTACAATTAACTTCACATCTTTTATTGTTTCCCTTTTATAGTCTAGGTTTAAATTCAACAAAACGTCCAATATTCCTGGCCTTTCTCTCATATAGTCTAGGTTTAAATTCAACAAAACTTCCAATGTTTCTGACCTTTCTCTCATATAGTCTAGGTTTAAATTCAACAAAACTTCTAATGAAGGCCAGGACTATATGAGAGAAAGGTCAGGAACATTAGAAGTTTTGTTCTATATGACAGAAACACTAAAAGATGTGCGCTAAGTGTACATTTTGTATATTGATACAGCAAGGTGAGATTTATTGCCCTTATTTAAAGAAAACCATTAAGACCAGTGCAGGGGGTGACTGAAACACTACATAAGTAATTTGCTTAAGCGTAGGATTTCATGTCTTCTGGCAGTACAGTGATTAACTAGATATATTTTCCACACAGAGAAGTTTCTTACACTGTTTTGTTTTTGGACCCACTATACCTGTTTAGTGGTCTGTTTGAGACATCGGGGATACCACAGAGATTACTTGATTTTAATCTGTCTATCTATCTATCTATCTATCTATCTATCTATCTATCTATCTATCTATCTATCTATCTATCTGTCTATATATCTATCCATGTCTATCTGTCTATCTGTGTATCTATCTGTCTATCTATTTATCTATCTCTCCAACCATTGATAACTGTGGGAGTCAAACTCCAGTCATACAGAAGCAGTGGAGTTTGCTTTTGTTTGGTGGGGGGCAGCCAAATGTTAAATAACGTTTTTATGCAAACCCTTATAATCTGCCCTTTTGAAGGGGATGTTCTATTTTTCTTGTTTCATTTGCATTGTGATAGTTAGCAGACTTCCTTCCATTCATTACTCTCATACAAGTGCTTGTGGGTTGCAGGCTGCCAGCCCACCAGCACATCATACTAGGGCCCCTTCTATTCACCATCGTCTCTAATGATCTAGCCTCATCCACAACACATGCTAAAGTAGTTCAGTATGTGGACAATTCAACTTTAATCTGCTCAGCAGATACCTTAACAGACCTCCAAATAGTAGCCCAACAAGCTTTTAATGAGAGCAAAACACATCTAAGTAAATCACAACTAATCTTCAACCCCAAAAAGACACATTTAATGCTATTTACTAGTAGCAAACAAGAACCTACTACCCCTCCTTTCACCATTCTCTCAGCAAACAGCACAGTCATCCAATCAGTTGAGCATACAAAACTCCTCGGTGTGACTATCAACAACAAACTCATATTTGACCAACACATAGCCATCACAATTAAGAAAGTTTATGTAAAACTTGGCTCATTGTACAGAAGTAAGCCATTCCTCACTGACAATAACAGACTAGCCATGTCCAGAACTTTCCTTCTCTATATGCTCCTTTATGCTTTCCCCCTCTTTACCAAGTTAAAAAAATCAGACTTAGCCAAATTGGAAACTTGCTAGAACAAAATAACCCGCTTCACAGCCAACCTTCCCCACCAAACCCATCATTGTATAGCTCTACACAAATTAAATTGGCTTGAGCTAACTAAACTTCTCCATCTCTCCAACTTAAATTCACACACAGTATTATCTTCTATCCTGACAATTGCCCATCCCTCAAGGAACTTGTTCCCTGTTCATGCCCATGAAGTCTAATATCTGCAGAAAGAAACTTGCTCACAGTAAACAAAGCTAACAACACTCACGATGAAGCCCTATTCTGAAATCAAATAGCCAAATTATGGAACTCTCTAGTCCCACACCCTCCAAAATACATCTCAATCTACCAGTTTCAAACAACTACTTTTGAACATATATCCAAAAACTGACATTGCTTCTGCACCAAACCTGTCTGACAAGATATCTATAACTCTCTCACCATACTATCCATGCCCTCATTTTCTTACTCTCTTCGGTGTTACTTCTTTTTCTTTCGGCTTTTCCCGGTTAGGGGTCGCCACAGCAGATCACCTGTCTGCTCATGAATGGAAGTGGAGTTTTACAGTGTTGAGTTGCCAGCCCGGCGCCCAACCTTCCACAGAAGGCAAACACACGCACACACTCATGCCTAGGGGGCCAATTTAGAGTGTCCAATCTACCTACAGCATGTCTTTGGGATGTGAGAGGAAACCGGAGCACCTAGAGGAAACCCACGCGACCACAGGGAGGACATGCAGACACCATATAGAAGGCACCCCAGCCGAGGAAAGAACCGGAGAACCTCTTGCTGTGATCTTCGGTGTTACTACTGCTCATAAAAAAAAATAAATAAATAAAATTATATATATATATATATATATATATATATATATATATATATATATAAATATAGATATATATATATATATATATAGGAAATCTCATTTGTTCATAACTATTATTTAATAAGTATACAGTACTAATTTTATTATTCTCACAGTGATCTTTACTGAAATGCTTGTGTGATTTTTCTTTTTTGAACTTGTATCTACTAGAAAAAGACTATTGAATACTTCTTTGTATAAACTAACTGGATGATGTGTATTCTGCATCTTACTATATGTATACTATTGTACTATCTAATTATTGTATTTTGCTTATATTTCTGTGGAGCTTTTCTCCCCGGGCCTCCGGTGAAAACAGGCTTCTAGCCCAGTCAGACTTTCCCAGTAAACAAATGTAAATAAGTAAATAAATAAATAGTAAGCACATATTTTTGTTTATTTTCAGTCGTTTATATAAGGTAGATCCAGGTCTCTATGACAGTAATATTTTGTAGTCTAGCACCTGTTATGAAGTTTAACATATCTTAATTGTAAGGGAAATATGTGATCAATTTTGTTCTCCCTTTTTCTGCTTGTTGTATTTATTGCTTGTTATCACAGGTGATCCTGAGAGGCACTGTGGAACTCCTACCACCTGATGTCAAAGTATCAATAGTCTCTGATGATGATAGTGACGATGAGCAAGTATTGTCTGGGCATGCAGATGGTCAGTCTGACATTGAGGTCATGACTCCCACATCCCCTTCCCATGTTTTGGACACAGTCAGTATGCCTACACATACACAGGACACAGAGACCTCTGATGTAGGACAGGTTGAAATTGACACAGTTGATCAGGGTAGTGTGTTTACTCTGGCTGCATAGCCAATTGCATCTTCCTCTAGGCATAGTGAGTAGTGGTGCCACACAGCAGGGTTGGTAGAGTTGCTTGCTGTCCACTCTCCTACTGAAGCTGATGTGTCATTAAGTGCTGCCAGACATATGTGTTGGGCTGTTGTGAAGGCACACGTATGTTCCACCTGGACCTTGGAAGAGACAGTGCAACTACTGAATGACATACATTATAATATGAGTGACTCCCTAAACCATGTGGACAATTCCTTAGATGGGGTGAATGACACACTGGATCTGACAGTTTCTGTGATGGAATACCTGTTGGGGGAGGGTGTGCATCCACATGGCCAGATAGCAGGTCTGTCTTCTGGTGTTAGCAGACATTGCCATGCAAGATCCCACTCCCGCAGTAACACTACATCCAATTGCTCTGTCGGTGATTTTTGTATCCACACCCAGACATGGTGGGCCACAGGGTCATGGTTCTGGACATACTCCTGATGGGAACTCATTCGGCAGACATGTCTCATGTTCAGGTAACACCTTGACTTCTAGTCTGAGCCATGAAAGTAGCAGTGTAACATATAGCAGAGGCAGTTATTGTGGTTAGGAGCAATGACACTGAACTGAGTAGTCTACCATGCATGGCTCACACCTGTCCAAGATGCCATGATGTAGTGCTAGCACAATGCTTGATTGTGTCCAAGCAGACACATGGACATAGAAAAAAATGACTTGCCCATACCAGTTTACACTAATGCAAACAATCTAAACAGTACTTTTGAGTGCTGTACATCTGTTGTTACTGGCCCTAAACACTGTATACTCTGATAGATGTGTTTCTTACTTGCACACACTCAATTTTTTAGTGTCAGCCATGCCCTCCTAAAGCCCCCCCAACATGTACAAATGATGATGGTTGTCCCCTGCACTTTGCACATGTCTTTGTGACTTAGGGCTGCATATAAGTCTGATGCACACAGCGAACAGGTGATGCTTGCTTATTCACAAGACTGGATTTATCAATATATATTGCTTGGCTAAAGTTATTGCTATATTGCTGTCCAGCACTGTATTTTAGTTAGTATTGTCATTATAGCATTGGAAGCATTAAGTACTTCAGTCTTACTTCTTGGTATAGTCATTCAAATGAAAGTATATTTGATCTTTGCAGTGTTTTATGGATGGTGGTCAACTGAAGTGCTTGATGCAAACTATTTGCTTCTACCTTGTACCTGCTCTGTTGCAAACTCCTTACAGAGAAAATATTACTAACATAACTGCACACATCAAACAAAAGGCTCTAGTTTGATGCACGTACAGATTTTCTTAGGAGAGTAATCAGTTATATAACTTTTTTTAACAAGTTCCACACTTACTCTTATCACTACTGCAGGTAACAATTGTGTGTTTGGGGGTTGTCTCTATCTGATACTATCAGAATACAGCCATTAAATGATTAAGTAAAGATTGTAGTGTGTGACACGCATCAGTTTTCCTATGTATATGTGCATGGGTTCTCACCTACGTAGTGATTGTGTGTGCCATCCTTTGTCTCTTAGCCAGAGACAGGTCATACTATGCATGCTTCCATCTGCCAGCATCATCTACAGCTGGTGGTTCTCCCTCAGACACCTCATCTTTACCTGCTGCTTTTGCTGCTGCTGCTGCTGCTGCTGGCTGTGCTTGTGGCCCTTGCAAATGCAGTCCTGCTCTTTGTTGTTATTGCTAAAGCTGTTTCTTGAGAATGATATTTTGTAACATGGCACAGACAGTAAGTGTTTCAGCATAGTTGCCTAAGTCGTACTGCAGTGCACCTCCTGATGTGTCTAGATACTGTAACCTTGATTTAAGCAAACCAAACACATGCTCTGTGGTATTCCTAGTTTGAACATGGGGATCATTGTATCCTTGCTTGGTTGGGTTGTTTGGGTTTCCTCATGGGTGTCATGAGCCAGGGCTCTAGGGCATAATCTGCATCCCCCACTAGATGTCCTCGAGGGATGTCACCCATAGCAAACCTGGTGTAGAGCTCACAAGTGTGCCATATGTGTAAGTCATAGAAACCTACACAGACATTGTAGATGATCCCTTGGGCATTAGAGACAATCTGACAGTTTATAGAGTGGAAGCCTTTTCTGCTGATGTACCTCCTATCCTGTTTCTCAGGTGGGGGGTTTATTTATATGTGTGTGAATCTATGGCCCCCAAAACTTCAGGAAAGCATGCTATGCATAAAATTTCTAAACGGTCCTTGCTCTATCTTGTGGTATTCATGGGAAATGGATGTGGTCCCTTGCTCTATAGCATTTAAAAACTGATGTAATATTCTACAGTCTGTTACTTGTGACACCCCTAATATATTCCCTGTAGGTCTGTGGAAAGTACCAGAAGTCAGTATATGTTGTGCTAAACATACCTTTGCTTCCACTGGGATGGACTGTCCACCATTTCTGTGGTACCTGAGATGGCAGCGGCATACGTTGTATATTTCTTCCAATGTTTCCCTGTCCACCCTGTATCTTTCAACAATTTCTGTTTTATGCAGTCCATGATAAAATGTTAAATGGGGTCCAAATACCCTTCTTCTTCTTGCCCAAGATCTGGCAGTAGCACTCTTATTTAAAGTCTGTTGCATTTATAGCATAATAACAGTAGTAGCAACTCCCCACTTTTTTCCTAAGTGTAATGTTTACCTGTATTCTAAAACGTTTTGGTGTACATAGTAAAAGTCATACACTAAGTGTACATGATTGTTTTATAGCTACCTGAAAAGCTCCACCATATTGAATTGTTAATTAACACATACTTCAGTTCTAGATGCTTTATTTAGCATATTTGCCATTTCACATTGTTTGTGAGCTCTACACATCATGTAGACCTGCTCAATGACTACCAAGTAGAGCGCTATCAGTTTCAGCTCTGCGCAATGTCAACACGATCACTACACTTCATGTAGCTGATGGTGAATTAAAGTACACAGATTACATCTTTGTCTATTTAGCTTTTTTCTGACAGAATCTTTTGCTTTGCATCTGAAACTGTAATGGAAATTGCTATGTTATGACCTCTTCTTTAACGGTAAGTATTATGTAATGCTATCTTTTAACTACTTTATTTAGATATTGTGCATCAGTACACATGCAAAGATATATATAGTTAGGGGGGTGTGGGGGGTGAAGCCCACCACCTATTTTTGTTTAAAAGCATGAAAATACAAGAAAAACTACACATTTGCCTGCCACACCCCCCCTAACTATATATATCAACTCCAGAGTTGCACAACATTGGGGAGGGGGGCAAATCCCTGTTAAGTGCCTTGACTACTGGTTGTCGACCAAATGAGCTGTCGACCAAATGAATGTCGATCAAATGGCCTGTCGATCTTCTGATGTAGACCCAGATATATATATATATATATATATATATATATATATATATATATATATATATGTATACTCACACACATATATATAGATATATGGATTCCTATGAAAAGAACGAAAGTTCACTACTTCGAACTTATAATAGGAAGCCTCACTTCTGCGAAAGTTCACTTTAACGAAAGTGAACTTTTGCATAAGTGCACTTCACTAAAAACACTGCAGTGCAGTGGAGGACATAAAAAACAAGCTATGTCCTCCACTATGGTGTGCTAGTCATGGACCTTAGGGTTAGGGTACGAGGTAGGGTAAGAGGATAGTAAGTAAAGCTATCCCCTTACCCTAACCCATGCCCTAAGTCTAAGGTTCGTGACTATTGCACCATAGTGGTGGACATTGCTATGTCCTTCACTGCGCTGCAGTCATCATGGACCTTAGGGTTAGGGCACGGGTCATAGTAAGGGGATAGCCCTACAGGCTATCCCCTCACTATGACCCGTGCCCTAACCCTATGGTCTGTGAGTACTGCATGGAAGTTCAGTACGATACCTGTTCATTGTACTGAACTTCGTGTAAGTACACTTTCGATTAAGTGCACTTTTGCTGCAGTGAGCATTCCATGCACTATTTCGAATTAGTGAAAATTTGATCTAGTGTATGGAACCCATATATATATATATATATATATATATATATATATATATATACATATATAAATATATATATATATATATATATACACACACACACACACACACACACACACACACACACACACACACACACACACACACATATATATATATGTACAGTGAGAGCAGACAGACAGACAGACATAGAATTATATCTGCCACTCATAATTCTCTACCTCTAAGCACAAGAAGTCTGGAGAAAGCCAAAAATAATGTGGGGACAAAGGCCCAAAAATAGGGACAGATTGTAAATTTTGCTCTTACCATCTTTTAAAGTTACCAGAATAACAGGTTTTGTATTAACATACATTTTTTGAAATATATGAAATTTGAAATTCAAATCTAAACCATTATTTGCTGGCTTCACTAATCAATAATGTCCCAGAAAAACACTGCTTTTTATGAGGAACTGACCAAAACTCTGAGGCAAAAATCTGGACCTTCTGCATAAATATGTGCAAATTAGAGGTATGCTGCCACTCATGATAGTGACTGCATGTTTAGTATAATCTTCTGTGCTTTGATTATGCTTTTATGTTACCCAGAAAGAAGTTTTCACATTCTGATGCAGACTTTTGGTGTTTATTCCCATTAAGAACTTTAAAACATTAGTTTTTGAGGTTGTAACATGGAACCATCACAAAACAATTAGAATAGCTTCACACAAATGCTTATTCAGTTATTAAATAAAAAAAATTGCTTTCAAACAAGTGATACCATCTTTTTTTTACCTTTCCTCATATCTAAGTGACACTGGGTATCCAATTGGCTCCTTCATTTCTCTTCATAGGTACCCAGGCTTCCTGAACTAGGTGATCATAGGTTCATAGATAAGTACTAGGCTAATGGCGCTGAAGGGAAATTTTAAGCCTAGCCAATAGCCTGAGGTCAGAATCTAACCCTCTACCTTAGGTTGTATGAGATAAAGACCTTAAGCATTACATCAAACTGACTGATCCTACAGCTCTTTTATAATAGTCCTACAACCTGGGCATTTGGCCCACCCACTCCCACAGAAGGGACAGATGGGCAGTAGGGAGTAAGTGAATTTCATGGTCACTCAGAGTGACATTCCCTAGGCTATCTGCAGATGTCCCATAGCTGCCTGGTCAGGGAAAGAGGTGTGCATGCCCCCTCACCCCTACTCCCACCTTCTATCCCTTGATTCACCTGTGAAGTCACTATAGACAGATGAAACTCCAAGCCACCATTAAGTGTTGCTAATTCTGCAGTCCTTAGCAGTCTTCTGCCCTCTGAGAATGAATGAGATGGAGTCAATCACTGAAGGTCATCCTCCCCTGCCCCATCCCTTAGTTTTCCATCTAGCTAATCAAATACATAGACTGGATTGTATTCAGGGCATTTTCCAAATGATATCAGCTTTATTTGCATTAGACATTGATTGTCCCCTGTTTAAGGAATCATTATCGAAATGAGCAGCTCCATATAAATCTATAAAGAATAAAATAGGAAAGTTGGTTTTCTTCACTAATAAATTATATCTTTGAAATTGAAGCATGCTTAATACCCCCTTTATTTGTTTAATCACATTTCATTCTTTATCTCTGTACAAAATCATATGCAGTAATAAGTGACAATTAATTTTGCTTTAGAGCTTCCATTATTTCCTCAGAATTCATTCTGCTTTCTTGACTATCATTCACTCATTAGCTTGTTCTTATTTATTGAAATAGTTACTTCATATTACCAGCAATATGACCATTTTTTATGTTAAAACATTTACTTAATACTTTTTTCTTCAGCATATTTTGCATAGGGGTTCACTGTCTACTAACTCCTCATAAAACGAATCATTAATAAGTCCCTTTGGTAGGCGTATGTTTCTGTCAGTTAGATGTATACACAATGTATTAGTTGTCACACTGTCTGGCAATTAATGTTTCATACTTATTCCTCAGTAAAAGTTGCTACTCGATGTACTGAATACTCCTGACACTGCTTTATATTCTCACTCCAGCTATCTAATCACTAAAAAAGGGACTGTTGCCATGGACATGAACTTTCCCATTGTCTCCATTTCCAGCTTGGTGTTTGGTGGATATGGGCATCCTGAGGCAATGTAGAAATTGCCTCATGTTTACTGACAACCAGTTAATTCTCCAACTGATATGGTTTGTGAGAGATGTATTTAGATAATGTCACTGGAGGCCAAGCTCTCATATTAAAGTACTCGTAATGTCAATAAGGTTGTCAGTAGTACACATGCTGCCCCCTTCATACACAATTCAAAGCAGACATACAGACCCACATATGCTGAGGCAATTAAATGTAACATTCCTGAACCACAAAGACCTCCTAGACAGTGTAAACATAACAAATACCCTCAGCATCCCCAAATGCACTCTTTCAAAACATCACCCACATCAACACATAGAGCCACATCTCATGGAGCCTCTACCTCTAAGCCCATAAGGCAAGCCACCAGACAATCCAACATTCTGGTCATCGGAGACTCCACCTTGAGACACACTGATGTCCCTTTCACCAGGCTGTGTAAGGAGAAAGTCACAGTCAGTTGCTTATCAGTGGCTAGGATCCACCATATTACGCATGCACTCAGGTTATTGGACCACAAGTACCAGTATGACATCGTCAGTCCATGTGGGAGTAAATGACCTGAGCCATATCTCCCTAGACTATATGAAAAAAGACATCATAGTGATCCTAGAATATTTGTCTTAGGCTGGTACTAGCCTAGCATTAAGCAGCATTTTACCTTCTCCAAGGAACAAAAATGTGATTGACATTAATAATTGGCTTAGTTTCTGGTGTCATTCTAAGGGGGTGCAATATTTGTCAGCATAGAAGAAGATGGTCAACAGACCACATTGCTTTGCCAGGGATGGTCTGCACCTCTCCACTTTAGGCTTTTGAATATTATCCAAAACATTGTCTTCCCCAATAGTGTCTTTTTTAGGCAATGCCAAACTGAAAGTTGACATAGCAAATCAAAACCAAGGAAATCTAGAGGTATTACTGCTCAGTGCTAGGAGTTTAAACAAAAACTCCACTTTTTAGAAGCTCTCTTTATCATAGACAGTGGTGATGTCTGTGTGGTCACTGAGATATGGTTTAAAGCTGTGGAGAGCACACCAACATTGCAAGGTTATAATGCCTTCCACACATTTAGACCAGCTACTACACAGAAGGGACTAAAGGTGGAGGTGTCTGTATTTACCTCAAAAATAAATACACCTCAAGGCTGGTCAGACAGGACAACACACTTGAGCTGCTCCATGTTCAAATCACCATAGGCAAAATCCAGTATCACTTCCTTGCCAGCTATAGGTCCCCCTCTATGACCCAGGAAATCCATGTCATGTATTTAAACTTATTTGAAATACTAACCATCCAATTTAGTATCATATTCATGGGCAACTTTAATTACCCCACTATTATCTGGGAATCCTATATGACACCAAATGTACAGGCACAGAGGTTCCTGAATTTTGTAACCACAAACTCCCTGAACCAGACAGTCAATACATCAACCAGGGGTGTGACCGTACTGGATCTGGTTCTCACTTATATGAGAGAGTGCTGCACACTCCCTACTGCAATGTCTTTCCTGATAAGGTCAGGCCACAAAATGGTCTCCTTTGAAGTAAAAATAAAAATTGGACCCCCCAGCTAAACCTGGAATATTCAGGAATGACCTTAAGGCTAATCTCCTGCTATTAAGTGATAATGTGACAAAATTTCAAGCCTCCATAAAATATGTGAACACTGCTGCCTATGCAGAATTCTTCACAGAAACCCTGTACCAGTATGTTAATAGCTGCATAGAAGCAGCTGTATCAACCAGGACAAAGTACAGAACTAACTCAAAATACAAGCTGCCCAGGTGGAATCACAAAATCAATAGGCTGTATAACAAAAGGAAAAAAAATTGTGGCAAGAACTAGGAGGTGCAGCACCCAGCAGGATAAAAGCACTCACATCAAACTAAAGAAACATATCAGAGGACAAATAAAGTCTAACAAAGCCAAATTTGAGGTGAATCTGGCCTCCCAGGCCAAGGACAACCACAAGGCATACTTTAGGTATGTCCACAACCTCAAAGGCAATACACAATTGTGTGCAGAACCCATTGTAAATGGAGCCACCTATACTGAGACAGAAGATATAGCAAACCTACTGGCTGATTAATTCAGCTCCAACTTTACCCCTCTATCTCCCTCAACCTTCCCTCAGGAAATAACATCTAATATAACTCACCCTGCTATCACTAAGGAGCAGGTCCTTAATGCTCTGTCTGAAGCCAAGAACACTGCATTAATAGGCCCAGACAATATCCCAGGATGCCTTCTAAATAGCATGAAACATGACCTAACAGGGCCTCTGGAACTGCTATTTAACTATAGCCTCCAAACAGGCTTCATGCCACATGAATGTAGAATGGCAGCAATTGTGATGACCCATCTCTGGACCAGTAATCAAGGAGCCTCAATCCTCACTACTGGCAACAGTGGGAGATGTACACTGGGAGTATAACAGGTAACACACAGTATTTCCAGATGTAGCTCTCTGTATCACGTGGGAAAGGCTGACACAGGTTTACTAGCTATGCCCATGTTTTTCCCAGACTATAAGGTAGTTATGACTGCCACCAGCCAACTCCTTATCAGCTACTTTAAGGCCCTTAACAAAGGGTGTCCAATTTTACTGTGCAATATTAATATTAAAACAAATGGTATTTTGAAGAAGAGCAAGGCTATTAGGAGTGTCCCACACAGTGTCACCAAATAAATATGCAAGTACTCTCAAAACTTAAATATCTCTACACAGATCAGCCACAATGAGAGGTTTAAATATATTTAATAATAAATAATAAAAGAACAAGAAAATATTCTGTATATATTCACAGTGACATCAGAGTTTATAATCACAGGAAATATGTAAAACAACATTGCAGGATAGTCTGAAATAAATAACGAACAATTTCTAAACTAAGATTCACTATGTTCCTGACTGTATCAAAGAGAGTTACTATACCCTAGAAAGTTACTTACAGAGTAATGTGGATGTGTGGTGAATGGCTCCTTTTGTTGCCAGGTTCAAGACAGAATACAGAATGCTCTGTTTCTCTAAGAAAGTCCTCAAATTAATATCTCAAATATTATGCTGAGATAGCTTGCAGAATGACATAATTTCTTGTCATCTGACTCTATCGCAGGTGAAACCTCCACTACTGGAAGCTAACAGTATTTAGCATCTACCTGTGAAAATACATAGACCTTTGGAAGATGCTGGAAGTCATAAAACAATTACATTCCTTCACATTTCAAGATAGTAATTATTTCACCCTAGAGACAATACAGAAAGCTCCCTAGTTTTAGACATTGTTGCATTGAAACTGAAAGATACCATCTTTTATGGTGTAGCCATAAAGTAATTTAATTACAGTTATTTTTCTGATGTTAACCTCCAGTATTCCAGTTTCCACTGTTAAAATATATACATTTAAACAGTTACAATAGTGCTTGTACATCTCTGTTCTTTCCAGTAGAACACAGTGTGGATATATTTTAATCAGAAGCACTTTATAAAATACCTTTTAACACACATCTGTACAACCCAGTTTGATATACACATGACATACAGTTCTAATAGAGTTGTAATGCAAGCATCTTACACAAATCTGTTTGATATTCACCAGTGACATATAATTATTTGCAAAATTCCAGCTAGCTTTTGCTGGCCGCATCTCCCTTTGTCTCACTTATTCCCTCAAAGACTCAAGCTAGTTTTTCAAGTGACCCTTGAGAAACATTGCTTGAGAGGGGATGAGCCTATCTAGGAATACATTACCCCATACCCTGTCTTGAGATCCCAGCTGCCTTGACATTGCTGACCCCAGTACATTGCTGCACTGTCATATCATATGCCTGCAACCCTAGGCTCCACCCTAGTAATTTAGGATTTTGCTGGCTGGCTGCCTGTAGCCATAGATCCAGCTGAGACTCCTCCTGACTCCTTCCTGAGATACTTAGCACCAGGGCTTCTCTATCATGGTAAGGTTTCATGGTGTTAACATGGTACAATTTGTGCCCCTGCCTCCTGCCTAGCAGTTCTACCATGTAGTTAACATCCCTGACCTTTCTTACCACTTTGAAGGGTCCCTCTCAAGCTGCCTGCACTTGTTGTGTCTGACAGGAATGATAATCATTACCTATTGCCCCACAGCATACTCCCTAGCTTGAGCATTCCTGTCATACCAGACTTTTTTGCTCTTGGGCTTCTACCAGATTCTCCTGGGCCAAGCCCATGAGTTCCTGGAGCCTTGTCTTGAGGTTTAGGACATATGATACAACAGACTCCTTGTGGGATTTACATTCACCCTCCCACTCATCACAAATCAAATCTAGAGGTTCCCTCGCCCTATGGCCATGCAGAAACTCAAAGGGTGAAAAACCTGTGGAATCCTGGGGCACATCTCTGTAAGCAAACAAGAAATGGGGCAAATATTTGTCCCACTCCCTCTTAAACTGGTCTGGAAATGCCCATAGCATGGTCTTAAGTGTAGAGTTTAACCTCTCCACCAGACCATTAGTCTGGAGATGGCAGGGGGTATTCTTTAGGTGCTTCACCCCACAGAGCTGTCACAGACAAACCAACAGGTTTGACATGAAATTGGAACCTCTGTCAGTCAGTATTTCTTTTGGGAAATCGACCCTGCTGAAAATCTCTAACAAACCATTTGCCACGTTTTCTGCCTCGATGAAGGACATAGCCACTTCCTCAGGGTATCTGGTAGCATTATCTACTACCACTAGGATTTACCTCTTCCCTGTGGAACTTCGGGTACTCAGAGGCCCCACAATATCCATAGCTACCCTCTGAATCAACCCCTGTCACAGGCAAAGGCATCAAGAGTGCTTTGACCTAGTCTTATGCCTTGCCTACTTTTTGGCACTTCTCACGGATCCTGCAGTACCCTGTTACATCCCTGGAAATCCCAGACCAGTGAAAGTTCTGCATAATGAGTCTGTTTGTACACTTTATGCCCATATGACCTGCAAAGGGGATGTCATGGGCTATGGCTAGAAGTGCCAGATGGTAGGCTCTGGGCACTACCAACTGCTGTATTCTCTCACCCTCTAGCCCTCCTAAAGGGGTTCACTCTCTATGCAGTAACCCTTTATCCCAGTATACAGATTCCCCCTTTCCTTGAGAATCAGGCACCTCCCTGGCTGCCTCCCTCAAGCCTTGTAATGTAGGGTCCGAGAGATCAGCCTGTCCCAACTCTCTCTTTGTAACCTTTCCCAGCTCTCCTTCCACAGGAATTCTGGTATCCTCTGACAGCAGTGCCTCACAGTCAGCCTAGGTACTATGACTCACTTCTGACCTTGCAGTCACTCTGTCCAAGGGAACATCAGTACTCACAAGCAGCTGTGGCTCACCTTCAGTCTCACTGCTACAGGGTAGCTCCCTCCCTGAAGTAGTCACCTCACCAGTCCTGACTTCAAGTGCGTGGTCTGTCTGGATACCACCAGGCTACCAGACCCACATGCTTGTCTCCAAGCCTGACTGCATGTAATTGCATACACACATGGTACTGGATCATCAAAGGCGTTCCCTATCAGGACATCTGCAGAGATCTTCTCAAACACACCTACTTGCTTGCTTGCTATTGCACCCTCACAGTCAAGGCGAACCCTAGCCAAAGGTATTTGGAATAGGGTCCCTCCTAAAGCTCTGAATGGAGTAGACTGCCCACGCAAGTACTGCTCCTGTTTAACCATTGCCACCTTCACAATGGTTAGGTCAGAGGCTGAGTCTCTCTTAGCGTGGCCTGTTTCCCATCTACTAAGATAGGATATAACCTCTTGTGGTACTTTGGTACCCTTGTTTTCTGCAGACAACTTACTGCTGGCATTCTGTCATTCCCTCTTACTGGCTCTCCCACCTTTTGTTCCCCACCTTGCCTCTGTGAACATTTATATGCTACATGGCCCCACTGGTTACATTTAAAACATTTAACCCTTGATCCTGGCCATGTACCTGAACTAGTGGCTTACCCTGTTACTGGCAGACTCTGTTCTGGCAGTTTAGGCTGCCTACCATGGGTTCCCTTAGATCCATGTGCAGCACTGGGTATCCATTTCCTGTGCAGTGATGCCCTGCTTGCTAGGTATAGGTCTCCCTTTTTCCACAACTCATCTGTGGTATTACATTCTCTCTCTGCCAAACAGATTATCTTGCCCTCAGCCAAAGTGCTAAGGACTTGTTCCTTCACCAAAACATCTGTCAGCCCTTCAAAAGTGATGACCCAACACCCACTCATCCACATATGAAAATAAGTGCTTAAGTCAGCAATATATTCACTCACACTTTCATCTGCCTTGCACCTATGCTCATGAAACTTTTTCTAGAAGCTTCTGTTGTTAACTTAAAACACTCTGATAAACAATTTTAACTGTATTATAATTTAAACAATCAGTATCAGACAATTTAGAAACAGCAGTCACATCTTTACCATGGCGTAATGTGGTCAGGATCCGTACCCAGAATCCTCGGTCAATATTATACTGTTTACAAACCCTTTCAAACATATGAATAAAACTAACAAAATTATCACTCTCTGTAAATTGTGGGAGAGATTTACTGACCTATATTGCTTCTGGGCTTTAGTTACTCCCTTCCTCATTACCTCCATGACCCTGTCAAAGAGTCAGCATTTCCTTTTCATGCTGCCTCTGCCTCTCATATTCTTTGGCTTCCAAACATCTCAGTTTCTCTGATGATTCTGCTTTGACCTCCAAGTGCTGCAGTCTCTCTGCTGATTCTAGTTCTAAAGTTTTAGCCTCCAGTTTAAGTCTATTTAAATCCAGATGGATTTTTAAGTCCTCTGAGGTAAAGTTAAACTGTCCATTTTTGTACATCCCCAAGGCCAGTCTGGTTGTCCTCCTGGTTGCTGGTCTGTGATGCAGCTGTGGTTAAGGCGCCAATCATTTCTCCTTTAGTCAGGCTGGCATGCCCCAGTCCTATGGCTTGGCACATCTCAGCCAATTGGCTCCTTGTCAGCTTGCCATAATCCTCTGGTGACATCCTTGGCTGCTCTCCCTCACTAAGCTCGCAAAAAGTAAATAAAACTATTGTGATATGAAACTTTGAATATTTACCATGTGGCTGCTTGAGAGTACAAACACTTGCTTTAGTGACCACTGCTTACAGGCTACGGAGTTCAGTATCCACACCACTGCATGCCAATAAGTGGATATCCTACCACTGCCACCAATAATGTGGCAACCCACCACAGGACCAATAATCAAGAAGCCTCAGTCCTTTCTACTGGCAACAGTGGGGGATGTACACTGAGAGGATAGCAGGTACACCCACAGTATTCCCAAATGCAGCTCTCTGCATCAAGTGCAATTTCCCTTAAGATCACACAGAAACCGCAGTCAGTCCAGGGCTGGTTTCTCCCTCTTTCTCCAAATCCCCAGTAAGACTCCCCACTGGCACAGCTATAGAGTTGAGATCTCAACTGAGTGGCCAAGCCAAGCACCCTCTCTGTCCAGCCAGTGCTTTGTGTCCCTGCCCAAGTAGCTGACACACACACTCTTTGAGGTTTGATTTATACACGCACACACACACACACACACACACACACACACACACACACACACCAGAGAAAGGCTAGCACAGGTTTACTAGCTATGCCCCATTTTTGCCCAGACTATAAGATAGTTATGACTGCCACAAGCCAACTCCTTATCAGCTACTTTAAGGCCCTTAACAAAGGGTGTCCAATCTTACTGTGTAATATTAATATTTATACAAATGGTAGTTTGACCAAGAGCAAGGCTATTAGGAGTGATCCACACAGTGTCACCAAATAATTATGCAAGTACTCTGAAAACCTAAATATCCCTACACAAATCAACCACAATGAGATGTTTAAATATATTTAATAATAAATAATAAAAGAACAAGAAAATACTCAGTATATATTCACAGTGACATCAGAGTTCAAAATCACAGGAAATATTTAAAACATCATTGCAGGACAGTTTCAAATAAATATAAAAAAAAAATCTAAACTAAGCTTTACTATATTCCTGACTGTATCTAAAAGAGTTACTATACCCCAGAAACTTACTTACAGAGCAAGGTGGATGTGTAATGAATGGTTCCTGTTGTTGCCAGGTCCAAGACAGAATAAAGAATTTCTGTCACTCTAAGAGAGTTCTCAAATTAATGTCGCAAATATTACTGCTGGGATAGCTTGAAGAATGACATCATTTCTTATCATCTGATCCTATCCCACATGAAACCCCCACTGCTGGAAGCTGACAGTATTTAGTATCTACCTGTGAAAATACATAGACTTCAGATCTTTGGCAGATCCTGGAAGTCATAAAACAACTACATTCCTTCACATTTCAAGGCTAGCAATTATTTCACCCTAGAGATAATACAGAAAGCTCCCTAGCTTTAGACATTGGGCCGGATTTACGAAGGCTTGCACAGAGTGTAAGATCAGTGTAAGACTGCAGACAGGCAATATGTCTGCTGAGCGATTCAGCAATAGCCAGTAGGGGAGTATATGAGAGCTTCTAAAGCTACTCTTGCATGGACAGTGTTATGGTATGCAAATTACCTCATTTGCTGCTAAAAGCTATGCAAATGAGGTAAATTTGCGATCCAGGAACCACTAACCTGTCCATGTAAGAGTAGTGTTATCTGCAGAAATGTACTCCGTTGGTAACGGAGTACCGTTCTGCAAATAGCAAAACGGAGCAATGACAGCTCCAAACAAAAGATGCATCCAGTTGAGGAAGCATGCCAATGGCCAAATATAAGGCCATTGGCATTTGTACTTGTTGCAAAATAATAAAAAATAATATATTTTTCCCCCTGATCTCTGATGTTTAAGTGTAGCGCAGCACCGCGCAAACGTGCTGCGCTCTAAAAACCAGGAAAAAAAAGCCAAAAATAGGCATTTTATTAAAAATATCCATCTGCCATGCAAGTGAATGGCAGGCTGAAGACAACATGGCTACTGAGTAGTGGTTGCTAAGGGGGGGAAGCTCAGTGTGAGAGATGTAACCAAGCATTAGTAGGCAATCCTATGCAAATGAGTATAAGGATAGTGAATCCCAATTTTCCCTGCCATGTGAACCATATCCCTAGAGTGTAAGAGTAGGATTAGGGGAGTAACAGAGTAGAAGATAGGTGACATCATGAGGGGACTATGTATCAAAGACTGTAAGCTTATTGGAGCAGAGTGGCATGTATTTGCTGTGAGTTACTCAGGACTGAAAGAGGCGTGCCTACAGTTGTCTGAACTGAAACCCATAAACCGAAGGCGTACTCTGTGGCTACAACCAAAGTTTTTTGCAAAGATGCTTACACTGTGGGCGCGCGTGTGCACGCCTGTAAACCCATGTAAGCCTGTGTAAGGCTGCATAAGCCTGTTTGCACGGATGTGCACCCACCTAAGCCTGTGTAAGCCTGTGTAAGGCTGTGCGCATGCATGTGCGCTTGTGTGTGCATGTTTGCGCTTGTTTGTGTGGCACTGTCCCCTGTGGAAACAGAAAGGGAAAAGGAAGGAAAAGTACTAGTAAGAAGTTAACCAAAGAGAACTAGCAGAGTTGACAGGTGAAATCAATCAGAATCAGCCAATTACACAGGCAGTACACTAGCCCAGCCCAGCACTTAAAACTCTGCAAACAACATTCCCCCATGCTTTACTCAGAACCACTGCAACACTGCAGTATACAAAGAGAAGTGAAAACTTAAAAAGCTTAACTGAGACAAAAAATGTAAGGGGCTGCCATTGCTATTATAAGGCAACATGTGCAAGATGCTGAGGGTGGTGCCATTGTGAATGTTGCTGAGAAACCCACAGTGAGGAGACGGAGAAGAGTGTACAGACCCAGGGTAACCTACCAGGGGCTACATGAGCTGGAAATAGTGGAGCGCTATAGAGTGGACAGAGAGCTCCTGCAGCAAATTGTTGAGTTGTGCAGGCCATGCCTCACACACAGAACCAACAGAGGGGTACCCATCCCAGTGGAAACCAAGGTATGTGTTGGCCTAAGAATACTAGCAACAGGTACCTTCCAGAGACCAACTGATGTTATGATGGGGATTTCACAGGCATCAGCATCCAGGGTACTGCACCAGTTCCTGAATGCCATGTCAGCACATGTCAGTGATCATGTATATTTCCCCAATTCCCGTGAGGTATTGGCCAGCAATATGCGTCTCTTCCAGCAAATAGCAGAATACCCTGGGTGCAATTGACTGCATGCACATACACATCAAAGCACCAGCTGGTGAGCGGGGTACGGCCTACATCAACCGCAAGGTCTTCCCCTCCATCAACTGCCAGGTCATGTGCGATGCCCAGGGCATAATACTGAATGTGTTTGCTGGCTGCCCTGGAAGCTACCACTACTCCCATATCTGGCATCTGATGCAGCTGTAAAAGACATTTGCAAGTGGGGACATCCCTAACGGTCACCTAGTGGGAGATGCTGGATATGCACTGGAGCCGTGGCTGATGACACCCATCAGAAATGCACACACACCTGAACAAGAACTCCGTAATGAGGCACACGCACAAACACGAAATGTAATTGAGTATGTGTTTGGGATGCTCAAGTCATGGTTCCAGTGCCTGGACACATCTGGTGGAGCCTTGCAGTACTCACCAACTACATGTACCCAAATTGTCATGGTATGTGCCATGCTACACAATATGATCCTGCGAAAACAGCTGCAGCAGGAACAGCATGGGGCAGGACCAAACAGCCCCCCACCATTGCCAAGGCCTGCACAGGCACAGAGTGACTCGGAGGAGGAACAACCTGAGCCTGTCCCAGTAGGCAGAAGGAGGTGTGCCCAGTATGCCTTGGCATTGGCAAAGAGGCAACACATAGCGCATACACTGGCTCAGTAGGAACCCTGGAAATGATACCTCTCTGACTCACACATAAAATAAAAGGGATGCCTAACTTGACGCTACCTGTTTCCAAACATGTATAGGGAGTGTAGTGTGTGCATCCGACATAGGCAGCCCTACAGCACCACCGGAGGCATGATTGCCATGTTCTAAGCAATATAAAGCAGTGCTAAGCAGCATTTACCAATATTTAGCAATTGGTAACAAAATTGGCCGTGCCAACAAGCGCAATGTTGGGCAACATTGAACAATGTTGGGCAAGGTCGGGCAAAGTCGTGCAAAGTTGAGCAAAGACAGGTAAACATGCTCATATCAGCTTTACTGTCCCTTAAGCAGTCTGGTCCGCCCAGCATGAAAATAAAAAGCAGTGACAGGGCTCGAACCCAGGATACTGTGCACTATAGTCACAGTACTGAACCACTAAGCCATGATAGCATTTCAGTATCACAGACACAGCAGGACAATTGTACAGTAATGCAAACACAAAGAAATGCTGTAACATGCCCCTAAAGACGCATATGGGTAACCTCCTCCACAGGCCTATGCAGACAGGGAAGATCAGGCCAGGTGGTGTGATGTGGGTTGTGTAGGCTATGAAGTTGCATTCTAATATATGTGGCATTGGACGCTAAGAAGTGTAGTACAGTAGTATGCCTCAAGCCAGTATGATAGGCAACAGTACAGACTGAAATGGTGTACCGTACATAGCAGTGCAGGCATAGCAAATGTGTATAAGTGTCAGGTGAACCCCTCGTCGTATGTACACCCACAGTAACAATCAAGTGTGTCCCTGGGTAGAAATGTACAAAGAATAGCTCTCCCCCCTGTATGTAGAAATGTTGATAAGTCTATGCAAAGTGTCTCATGGAAGCCCTGCAGGCACAGCATGATCCCTGTTGATCTATGACACAAAGGTGAGGCCTGCTGTAAAAATACAACTTGATTTTCCATACACATATAGTATAAATGTCTACACTGGGCGTGCTCACACACTCCAACAAATGTAGTGGATTTCATTCAGCATCACACTAAAAGGTCATACTGGGCATGCTCACACACTTACAAAACAAAACAAATGTCAGGCAACAACATACTGAAAGGTCATACTGGGCATGCTCACACACTTATGCCAAATACGGAGGATCTATGGACAAATGTGGATAGACTTCTCTACTTCCAGAAACACATTCACAAAGTTGTCAGAAAATCATGCTATGTGTTCACACAAACTACCAAGGTCTGTGCATGTAGGTCAAAGGAGGTTCCCAGTACTCATCAGTCATCAGACCCATCAGAGAGTACCACAACACACTTGCAATGAATCTGAGTAGGCACGTTCAGCAGCCAGAAAGACCACTGAAGTACCCTAACAAGAGGATTACTGGACTCAAACAGCTGCCCCATGCAACAAGACTGAATGTAACCCAATCTGTACTCTGTTGCATACTGTCTACTCATGAGATCTCTGCCCAGCAGACAGGTCCATGTCATGGCTACACTCAGATCTGTCCTGAGTTGCAGCTCAATGGCACTAAATATACAGACCCAACTGATATTGCCAACATCCTGGCAGATAGGATCAGTGTTAACTGTACCCCCCCTCTCACCCATGAAAGAGCATATCTCTATAATGGAAGACTGCAAAGTTGCTGTCATCATGGCTGCACAGATAAAAAACACTCTCCAAAGCCAGTATCACAGCAGCCATGGGACCAGATAACTTCACAGGCTGTGTTCCACACAAACCACAGACGTACCATGTGCAGTCATAGCCTCACCTCATGCTTTGTGCCTGTTGAATGGTGCACAGTGATGGTTACCCCACTACACAAGGGTGGAGACACCACGGACCCCAGGAACTAGTGCCCCATTAGCCTGACGAGCCCGGTCTTCAAGGCCATGGAATGTATCATCATACAACATATAAAATATTACATTTGTAATCCCCAAACCCTGGACCATAACCATGTTGGGTTTGTAAAATGCAGATCATGTCACATAAACCTGATAGATGACATTGAAGCAGTCAACAGAACCATCAACAAGGGTAAGGTGGTTCACACAGCCTATGTTGATCCTGCCACAGCTTACAACACCACCGCACACTCTGGAAATATAGTTAAACCCACTAAACTAGGTATAAATTGCTATGTCACAACATGTGCTGCCAACAGGCTTACTGACAGAACACACACGGTGAAAGTCGTAGACTCCAAGTATGACTTTGGACCAGTGATGAATGCAGTACCACAAGGTCCATTCCCATGTCTTGTCCTATTTAGTATCTACTTCCCTGAAGTAAAATTTAACATGGAATGTCTGTGGCTACTGAAGTTTCCAGAGGACTGCAAACTAGGAGCCATAATTGTAAACTCTAAAGATGTGGACATCCTACAAAAGGGCCTCACTGAGACAGACAGATGGCTGTTGTCAAAGCCATGGCCTCCAGCACAATGCCAAAAGGTGCATTGTCATCCCCTTTGTTAAAAACTACGTAGCCAAGAACGACAACATAGGCGGTAGTATACTTAACACTGAAAGTGTGACAAGAGACTTTGGGTCACAGGTGGACAATGGGCACAACGGTGATAATCACATCCCCACAGTAGTCAGGAAACCCTGCTATGTGGCACACCTCATCACAAAATGTGTCTCATGCAGAATAGAAGAGGACATTGTTCCCCACTACTCATCACTCACTAGAACTATAATAGAGTACAACGCCACATTTGCTATGTACCTCACAAGCCAACTACAACAACTGGAAAGCCTGCAGCAATACCTCACAAAGAGCATTAGTGGCCTGAAATACATGCCATACACAGACTCAAAATGCTCCATCAGTACTCCCTTGCATATCGCCTACTCAGATGTGTTCACTGCCTAACATACAAAGCTATGTCAAATGCAGAGCTGTTGGACATGCTCCATGTAAAACACTCACAATCCCTCTGACCTTCAGACCCAAAACCATGAGTGAAATACAAAAGGAAGGGGTATATACATTTACCTTATGGATACACACACCTTCAGGTTAGTGGCACAGCATGAGGCCTTGGAGACCATGCAAGTGCAACTAAGATTGGGCAAAGCTGCTCATCAGATTGTAGCCTGCTACAGATCACCTACCTTGTCACAGGAACCTCACTCAGTATTCCTGAGAACAGTGGAAAATATCAAGGTCCTATCAAACACCATTACATGAGGTGATTACAACTACCTAAACATCGAGTGGGAGAATTATTTGTGTACAACGTCCTTTGCTCAATGTTTCCTAGAGTTTAAAAGCTCTAACACCCTGGAACAGCTGGTCACCATGGCCACTAGAAGTGATACCATACTGGACATGATCATCACCAACATGGGGTACCAGTGTTCCACAACAGAGATAAAACCCTCGCTGGTAATATCAGATCATAAAGTACTCACTCTGGACATCCACATCCCGCCCCCCCCCCCACCCAGTCAATGAAACCACTGTGAAGACATTTTCAAAAGCAAACTGCACATGTCCCAAGACAAAAGTGGAAAGTTCCAAAGACCTCTTCTATAGGAGAATGGTATACAATCTGCCAAATCAGTTACAAGTGTATCCTATGAGCATCTACAGGGATGTATGGATTGAGACATCACAAATGAAACTAAGATGCGCTCCTCCAAAAATAAGAAAACAATCTGGTGGTTGTTGGCCATAAATACGCTAGACAACAGAAGGAGGAAACTAACACCCGATAGAGCCAACTTCAGTAAAGGAAAGGCATCACTGATCATTATTAGGAAGAAGCAATGATCACTCATAAAATAATTCAAGGACACTGTCAAAAGACAAATTGCCAAGGACTGTAAGAATAACAAACACAAAGCCTGCGGTAGCTATACCAGACATGTAGGTGTCAACTTCCAAATATGCTGTCAGCTACTGACAAATGGCAAGGAATACACTGAACCAACTTTCATTGGCCACATCCTGGGGGACAAGTTCAGTGTAAACTTCCCCCCATCACCCCCAAAAGGGCCTGTGTCCATCACAAAAGGATACAGAGCCCCAGACATCATGGATATGCAGGTAAAGACAGCCCCCTCCAAAGCCAAGAACACAGCATCAATGGGACTGGATGGTGTCCCAGGCTGCATCTTACACTAGGCCCAAAAGGAACTACACCCTCACCTACATTCACTGCCCAGACTCAATCGTACCACAGGGTATGTACACAAAGAATGGCATAAACTAATTGTCATCCAGCTCCAGAAAGGGGGAGCCACAACAGAACCTGGAAACCATTGCCCTATATGTCTACTCAGCCTGGCCTACAAAGCTATTGAACAAATTGTCATGGAACCCATAAACAGAGACATTGGGGACCTCCAGACACTGGACTGTACACAACCTCGCCTTGTTAAAGGCAGATCCTGGCTCCTAAACATAGTTGACTTACTTCAAACAGTCACCAAGGACATAGATGGAGGTGAAAGTAGTCCACACAGCCCACCTGGACCTCACTAAGGACTTTTCACACCATTCCCCACTCTGTCAACATGGACATGCTTACCAGCCTGAACATCAACAGCTATGTCACAGGATGTGTGGACTAGTGGCTCTCAGGTCAAACATACATGTTCTGAGTTGCGGGTGCCATGTCCGACTCTAAGACAGTCACAAATGGCATCCCACAGGTCTTGGTCCTGGGAACCCACCTGTTCAGTAGAGACTGCTCAGAGGTACAGGCAAGCAGGGGAGGAGTATGGCTGAACAGGTTTTCAGATGACTGCTAACTGTGGTCCATAATCGACTCTATGGCTGACACACACATCCTCCAGAAGGGGCTTACAGAGACAGATACCTGGTGTCAAAACAATGCCCCAGCAAGAATGCCAAAGAATGCATAGTCATCCCCTTTGGCTAAAACAAAGTGCAAACAAATTACCACATAGGTGGTACTCCAGTATGTATGGAGAAAGTCATGAAGACCCTGGGGACACAGTTAGATAGGGAACTCTCCTTTGATGATCACATGGCCAAAGTGTGTAGACATTCCTTCTATGTAGCCCACCCAATGTCCGCTAATGTAACTCACTTCGTCTAGTCTGATGATGTCACCATCCTACAAATATACCTGTGGAAAAGCATACTCATAGTGATGTGTATAGCACGTCATGTAAATGCATACTCCTGTAGTATCATAAACCAGTTAGATAGGGGTTTGAATCCTGCACTTGACAAGTGTGTGTCTGTTTGTGTGTGATCTCCTTGGAGAAGAGCAAACATTTTGGAGAGTAGTCAAACACCTTAAAAGTGGTATACTAATCTTTGTCAGGTTTGATGATGTCACCATCCTACAAATATACCTGTGGAAAAAAAGAACTCATGCTAATGTGTATAGTGTGTTGTGTAAATGCATACTCCTGTAGGACCATAAAGCAGTAAGGTAGAGGTTTGATTCCCGCACTTGACAAGTGTGTGTGTGTGTTCTATGTGCGTGACACTGTTGGTCAATGGGTTGTGGGTTTTGCTTTTACTACTGTATGACATATCAGTATGACACCAGTATGTGCATTGCACATGTGGGGTAGCTGTGTGGCAAATACATATATGTACATGTAACCTCAATTATTGCATGTGTGGGAACCCTGCTTTCTCCAAGAACACATCTGTCATCTTTTCAAGAATGTGCTGCTGCTTTCCAGACCTTAGGTCACATCTGTATGCTTGGGACAAGGCCAGCCACTGCAGTGATCCCTGGCCTAGGTCACCTGTGTCACACACACTCATTACGGTTTCTACAGAATTGTGTGAGTGAGGGTTTATGGCTGAGGTAGATGTCAGACCTGTTCAAACGCAGCAAGGTCTATCAGTGATGGCTATTCATTATAGGTGTACAAAAACCTTTGTGGATATGCACACAGACCCCTTATTGCTTCTGTGATCCACCGAGGGATTTAAACATACTTTTGGAAATGTGATTATCAAAGGAGAGATGACGTACCACTTGGTTGCATGTACACATCGGT
This sequence comes from Protopterus annectens, assembly GCF_019279795.1. Classification (NCBI taxonomy): domain Eukaryota; kingdom Metazoa; phylum Chordata; order Ceratodontiformes; family Protopteridae; genus Protopterus; species Protopterus annectens. The sequence continues at coordinate 707,785,564 of NC_056735.1, forward strand.
ACCTGTTCTTCATGTTGGTGGCTACTACCTGTGTGGTATTGTGGGAATGCTATGCTCCATAAAGGTGGATGACTACACTTTGGTTGGCTTATAGCTTTACAGCATGGGTTTGACAACAGGGATCTGTCTGTGTGATACCCTTGTGGAGGATGTGTGTGTCATCTGGAGAATGCATTATAGGCTACAGTATGCATTACCACACGTGGACGGACATATCCCTACTGTGATTGCCTGTACCTAAGAGAGCTAGATGCCAAACAGGAGTGGTCCCAGTAATGAGTGCAGGTGAATACCACTGGTTACTGGCATAGTATAGTACCTGAAGTGTCCAAATGTTACTGTGTGTCCTACATCTGTGTGTCAGTTGTCAAGACATTATCTAACGATTGGTTATGGTGAGGCTGTTGAAGTTGTGTAAACTACCAGAATGCAAAACAATGACAGATAGTAACAGTATCACCCACAGCACAGTGTCAAACCATGTCATACACATATGTGTAGTCAAGTTCCAAAATTTGTGTAGTACAGTGCATACTGGCCACCAATCGAGACTATGGAGTGTTACTGTGTAATGCAGGGCATGTCACCCTGCCCACATGTCCACTATGCACGTACATGCAGACAGTGCACCTCCACAATGTTCACAAATGTACACCTGCAAATCTGTGCCACACACATCCCACGCATACTGTCCACTTTCTAACACATGCTGCCAATACTACACACATCAGCCAAGTGGCACGTGGGCGGACAATACACTATTGGAACTAACACTGGTGTAAACATTACTACATTGGCAATCATAGCTTACATGCATCATGCCTGCTCAGCTACACCTTCAAGCATATCATTACACTCTATTGCTGACAACATGCTAACATTGCTATACTGCTACAAAGTCACCCTGTGCATCAGCACCATGGTAGCCTGTTCCTGCATCGATGTCACAGATGACAGGAGGTGGCACAGGATTCATCATATGCACAGGGTAATTTGTTGGCTTGCCAAAGGCCTACAGTGAGCCATACAATCGACATGTATGTGTGTGTGTGTGTGTGTGTGTGTGTGTGTGTGTGTGTGTGTGTGTGTGTGTGAGGGCCAAGAGTACTGCTATGGGCCAATGTCGATGTAATGTCTGCGTGTATGTGGTAGCCCTAGGTGTCTTGATTATGTGTGTGTGTCTGCATGCACACAGTTCCACCATGTGGCTGCCATATACGGGTATTTGTGGGACAGCCACACACTGTACCTGCCAGGCTTTACAGATTACCATCTCTGGTCATGGATACGGTACCTGTGCCTGGCAGAGGTGCTACTGACACTATCAGGTACTAAGCCTGACTGGGTACTATCCCCAGAGGCAGATGGATGTACACTGGAGCCAGGTCCCTGCTGGGACTGTCCAGAGCCACATGCACGTGGTCTTCTAGGATGGTCTATGGACAGCCCACCCCCAACATTGCTGGGGCTGGTACTGGCACTACGGGAGCGGCTGTGACTTGAGGGACATCCACGGTGACTGCCAGCTGCTGATATTGCTAGCATATGTCCACATCGACGTCTCACCCGTCCCACACTGTCCTGACACATGGACATGACATTGTGGAGGACATCTAATGTCGCACCCCAATGTCTATCCATGACCTCAGTGTAATTATGGATGGCACCTGCTAGGTCACGGATACTGTCATTTAAAGTGGTGTTATGTGCCCTCTGTGCCCTTAGTCCCTGACTGGTGTACCGTTCCATACGTGCCTGTGCCTCCATGACAGCCTGGAACATGCGTGAGGTTGTAAGACCTGTGGCACATCTGTCAGTGGCATGATGGCCAGCAGTGCTCTGACGAGAACCCCTGGACATCTGCCTATGTGGTACCCTTACAGACATCTGGGTATGGCTGCTGTGTTGGGATGAATGTGCCATAGATACCACACTGTCTTGGCCAATGCCAGCTGTACGCTGTCCCTAAGCTAAGTGCATTGGTGATGGATGTATTGGCAGTATGACATAGAAAACAAAATGAAGCAAGCAAACTATTCAAATAAAAAAAAAACAAATCCAATAGTAAGCGAAGTCCGTAACCCAAGAAGCTGTTAAATATTTATTGTTGTAGAATGAAGCGCTTTTCGTTGACGTTAATATGCCAACTTCTTCAGATTCAAAAAAGTAATAAAATGCATACAAGGTGTATAAATAACATTTTGTCAGTCATATGACCGGCATCAGCTGACATACCAGTTCTCCTCGACCACCTGTTTAAAGCGACATTTCCATTTAAATACATATATTTAAAAGCCACTTTGTCCGCTGATCAATCAATAAGAGTAAAAGATAAAAATAAAAAATAATATATATAAAATAACACATTCTATAACCTTTCATATGGGAACAGGTACATACATGGACCTCATCAATTACATAAAATAATCCCACACATTTATAAATATAAATGTACTTTAGCAAATCAATTAGATTAGATATACACATTCACCAACACATTCACCATCACACTCAGTCAACCTCACAAAGCAATTATTGCAACAAGTACATGTGGGTGTGTATTGGTTCATAGGTAGGTTATAGGCTATTGGCCCTAGGACCTATAGATGTCAAGCCATACGCCACCCTGGCCTTTGACACACAGGTAATTTCATTTCACATGGCCCTGTCTAGCAGAGCCACAGAGTTGATTCCTGGGGTGTATTTCCTATCTCACATACAATCATCAGGTTTATATATGACGACTGCTAATTAGGAGCTTCATTTGCTATTGATAGGTGGTTTGTTCCAGAGTATGGGATGTCTCTGAGATAGGGATCTATCCCTCCAGCATGTGCTGTTTATTGAGGTGACAAGGTTTAGGTCCCTAGAGCGTGTAGCTCATAGGGATTGTGATCTGATTACGTGGAGCATGTCCAACAGCTCTGGGTTTCACATAGCTTTGCATGTTAGGCAGAGGTCACCTCTGGGTAGACGGTATGCGACACAGTCTAGCTGTGGTTTTGTGGGACGGTCTGCATAGGGCATCTGTTTGAGGCCGGTATTACTCTTTGTGAGGTATGTCTGTGTCCTTTCCAGTTGCTGTAGATGTCTTGTGAGTTACATACCACATGGGGCATTGTACTCTATAATGGGTTTTATGTGTGTGGAGTAGAGGGGAACACTGACCTATACTTCCCTGGATGACACACCTTTTGTGATTACATGTGCCACATAGACAGATTACATGACTAGTGTGGCACTGTGACAATCAAAGGGGAGACTACTGTCCACCTGTGTCCCATGGTCTCTTATCACACCTTCAGTGTTAAGTAGACTACCACCTATGTGGTAGTTAATGGGTACTGAGTTTTTGCAAGTAGGGATGCCAAGGCAGTGTCAACATTGAGCTTGAGTCCATGGCTTTGTCACCAGGCATCTGTTGCACTAAATATGACTCTGTCTCTCTCTCTCACTCTCTAGACATATATATATGTATATTTACACATATACATATAAACATCCATTGGTGTACATATTGATATACACATAGGCACATATACAGTCCACCTTTCATGGTGGGAATATTGAGTATGGGAAGGTTGTGAGGTATACAGTTATATCATAATATTGCACAGTGCTGTGCAGAATGCATTGAAGGTGTTCTCAGCCCATGTAGCTTTAGCAGGCCTCACTGGCTGCAACACTGCAAACCTGACGAATCATGCCCACAGCGTTCAACCACCACATGTCATATAATAGCACTGTATGCTGTCTTGTTTGCCACACACTACAACCTATATAGAAATATGCACATAACAACCTTCAACAACATATATATATATATATATATATATATATATATATATATATATATATATATATCTACCTTTCACAAACAGTTGCAGTATGTCCCTTGCTCTATGCACATGTACAGATGCTAATATATCTGACACAGACAGATCTCTCCGTATGTGTGTGCCATATACACACAAGGACCACACTGTTGTAAGTCCATGTACCTCACTGCTGACGTGTTGGGCCTTGCTGCAACATGAACAGGTGTCATATGTGAGCACACAGTAATATTAGAGGGTGTATATATAGCTGCAAATGCTAAATTACCATACTAGCCTGGTACAGCTGTTGCCACTGCTAAGCTACACGTTTATATGACTATCATGCATTTGTTACTCTGTCACATCCATGGTTATATAGCTGTATGCGCTACTCCCCCAAACAGACATTGTCCACACTACTGTACAGAACACAGATAACATGGTTCAGATGTTTGACATTTAATGCTGAGCTACATATATCACAGTTATGTCCCAATGCACACAGCTACACACTGATTTGTCAATGGCAGTAGTTATGCAGGGCATCTGTGCATAGATACGTATTGCTGATACATATTGATGTTTCAATGTATGTAGAGTGGTCTTCAAATACATCTACTACATGCCAGTAAATACATATCTGTTACACACCTTTCCTTTGTATGAGTTCGTAGTTTTCAGTTAGCAGTATCTTTGGCTTAATGTAATTATTTTTGTTTTTTTTATGTTTTTTTTTTTTTTTTTTTTATTTGTTTATTATTTTTTTTTTCCACTGTTGTGGGTGGGGGTGAGTTTCTCTCACTCTCTCTCTGTCTCTGTGTCTATCTCTCTTTCTCTTTCACCGTCTGCAATGGGGTGATTGCATGTGTGGCCAGCAGGTAGAGCCTGCTTTTATAGGTATCTACACATGTGCATGTGATGGCCTCTGCACCAATTGGTGGCCACCATTTGATAATTGCATGCAGCCTGCTGTGTGGTAATTGCAGTACTCTCTGTCATAGCGATCCAATGCTATAAACTGCTATGTCAGGTAGGCATAACCCTTTCAGCTTTCCAGAGTGGGGCCTATGCTTGTTTGCTGTGGACACCATTGTGTAGGTCAGAAGGTTGGTATAGTTCTTATATCTAAAGCTAGGGGCATAGCCAGTGATATTATTGTTGTACTCAGACCTGAATGTTGCCACTTCCACTAAACAGTTGTCAGTGTAGAATTGTACTCACCCCTACATATGCTAACACAAGATACATGTGAGTATGTAGTTTATTTTCTACTTCTACAATTTACTGCCATACAAAAGTAGTTATTGAGATGTATTCATTTAGCACATGAACTGTTTGTGAACTGCTATACTGTGAATATTTATTCACTCACTTTTGAACAGTTTGTGCTTTTTTAGTGTTAACATTAGCACAGGTGGCTCAAGAAAACTGTACACATTTCTGTACTGAGTATGCCTACCTACATCCTTGGTAGACCCTGAACACACAGGTTTATTGTACATTTGGGTAGGGTTGCAGTAGGACAGGGAGCATTATGTATTAATGTGTGAACTTTATCTTGCTGGACTTAAAGGGTTGCTGTGTACCTGTTAGTTTACCAAGGCAAGTAGTCTGTCTGCGTAGCTCCCAACTGTGGACCTATCCAGATGGTAGCCAGAGGTTAGCCTGTTATTCTTTGTGCACCACACCAGTCATTTCAGCACTGGAACAATGGCATTGTCACAGTTGGTGGCTACCAGTACATGGCTACATCCCTTGGTATTTCAGTGTTGTACTCCTACATAAGGTTATGATTCTGGAACTCCTTCCAAAGCTATTTGCACAGTGTGTAACAACAGAATAGCTGATATGCCTGTGTGTTTCTGCCTCTGCCAGGCCTCTCAAACACTCAGGTACGTATTTGAATAGACTCAGGGTAAAGTAGGTCGAAGTGAGGTACACCTTTACAATACTAGAAACATTAGGTTGAGACTTTGAGAGAACCAGAGCATATGGATTAATACACATTTCCTGGAGTACAAGTGGTGTCTAACTCTTACTTTTTGTCATTATTCATTAAGTGTAATTCACCACCTTTCTGCCTAATTTCAGTAGCTTTAAGTGGGATTCAGAGGGACACAGCTAAAACCTGTCTTGGAATCAGGGACATGCCTGAAAATTAGTCACAGTTGGGAAGTATGGCCTCTGCCCTAATCAGATATGCTAGTGTTTGTCCTGCTATAATACTGTGTGGGAGTTGTAAAGTGCTGCTGTAACATTATTTCCTGCTAGAATGTCTGGTTCTCTTTTCACAGTCATGTAATGCAATTCCACAAGAACTGCTGGTAAAGATCCACAGAACAGGATTTGTGTTATGGCATTCCTATTTGTCCTTTACATTCAGTCATTCTGATGCGTGATATATTGATTTCTGCACCAATTTGTTGTATGTTTACCATGGCTCAGTGGTACTTCATGCAGTCTTGTGTGTACAAGGTCCGGGGTTCGAGACTGACAGAGGTATTTTATTTTGCTGCTGAGCAGAACAAGGGCCCTAACATACAGAGTGACTAAGGCACTTTTAAGCAGTTGTAAGTGGGTTTGCGTGGGTTTGTGTGATGCTTAGCTAAGCACACACAAGCTTAGCTGAGCGCACATAAGCTTAGCTAAGCGCACACAAGCGCACACTCGTGCAAGCCTGCTAACTACTGCTTAAAAGTGCTTACTCCCGCTAACCCGCACGCTCATTTCTTTGAAAGAAAAGAAAATGGGGAGATAGGAAAGTGGTGAAAAAAGGGGCACAAAGAGGGAAAGGCAGTAGGGAAAACAGCTCGAGATGTGCAGGACGGGTGTAGGGAAGGTCCATAGCTGCCCATTAACATCAACAGCTGTGCATTTAACAGCAACAGCTGTGCATATACTGGTAATTTGAATGGAAATTTGAAACCTTTCACCCCTGAGAGAGGGGTGAGGACAATGAAGTATGTTGTACTGCCAATTAAATTTCAGTTTATGTGTCCAGCAGTCATGTGTGTGAAATGGGCAGCTATGTATGGGGCGTAATTTTTTTGTGGGAGCAGGTTGCCCTTTTTTTTTCAGATGAGAGTGGAATGTGGGGTAGGGAATGTAGGTATATTTTGGGAGGTAGGTTGGGGAGGTAAACAGACAAGACAAAGAAGATGCATACAGGGGCGGAGTATGACACATGGGGTGGGTGAACACCATTGATTGGGAAGGGTGTTTGGAAATCGCAAGCCCATGAGCCCACAGATGGCAACAGTGGAACTGAGATCCCCACCCATTGGCAGTCACCACTGCACCTTCACAGCCCAGAGGGTGGCTGTGCTGGGGGCTGCGTAGGAGGAGCAGGCTCACCCATGAGTCACGCCACTCTTGCCTCGAGCTGGCGTAGAGGATCAGCAACTGAATGCTAAATCTCCCCATGCACCACAACCCGGACTGTTCGGAGGGTGATAGGTGGCCCTCCTCTGACCACGCTGGCACGGGGGGAATGAGGCCCATCCCCTGCAGCACTTCCACCCGAACGTGGCACAAGACCAATGGAGGAGGAGGTCCCGGGCTGGGCACCGGAACTGCTGGTGCCAGGTGCCATTGCCAGCTGAGGTGGGACAGGTAGGTTCGCTGGGACCAGCCTTCCCATACGTTCTATGTTTAGGAGGATTTAATGACAATATGGGTTAGTAATAGCCAACAGCATTCCAATTTAGTTGTAACAACATACAGTAGTATTCCCATTAACCCAACACACCAGAGTTCCAACAGTTGAACAGCAAGCATAACACATGCATATATAGAACAACAGTGTACATTCCAACAGCATGCAGAATAGATTGGTGGCAACAGGCCACCAAGATTGTGGTATGTGAACAGGGCAGATACATCGAAGTAAATGCAGATATTTATAAACCAATAGGACATGTGTCCCAACAAATGTTATGAGATTAGACATACCCATTGAGGTGTGGAATTGCATTATTTATGCACATACAGTAGGGTGTACAAAGATACCTCCATTAACAACTTATATATACTTATAGTTTACACTCCATTTCTATTGACTGCAGTTAAATATCCCCTACATATATTATTACAGTAGGCAATGTCCGTTAAATTGTGAAATGGGTTTTGCTAGTTCTTGATATACCTGACCTGTATCTGACATACAAACTGTCCTGGATGCAGATGTTACTGCTACATATTTATATTTTTTTATTTATATTTATGTATGAGTACAAAACTGGACACGACCACCACGAAATAATAAAAAGCCAGTCTTTATTAAAAATGATAAGCGCTTTCTCGTGCAAACCTAGCACGCTTCATCAGATCTTACTACAACTACCAAAACCACACATCTAAATATAAATATATTTAATTGAGTAATTAAGTAATTGCAACAATTAATCAGCAGGTAAGACCTTAAAGCAATAAGCTCATATAGTGCAGAAATAAAATAAACCAAAACCAAAACTCATGAATTAGATATGCAGACTTTCAAGTTTATATAATAGAATGAAATAAATTTATTTCATATAAATGTATTTGAAACATCACCAATAATAAATATGTGGCATTCCATAAATCATAATAAATAAATATATATTAAAAATAACAATTAAAATACATTAACTACCAACACTGGGATTCAGTGTCTAGTATTTATGAGCCTCCAATACCGGCTTAATATTAATATGTATATTCAATCCTGGTTCAACATGAGCCCTTAGTTTAAAAATCCAGGAGAGTTCATCATATTCCAAATAATTCATGTTATTGCCCCCTCTAACATTTCTATTCACCAGCTTTAGCACCCTGAATCTAAAACTATGGTTTGGGTACTCAACCACATGTTTAGCCAGTGCATTACGTAAGTCCTGTTTGTTTATATCATAAATGTGATTATAAATTCTATCCTTCAATTTCCTAGATGTAATTCCCACATAAAATGCAATACAATGTGTGCAAGTTGCTAAATATATCAGATTCTCACTGCTGCAACTGGCATAAAACCTGGGTGTAAAAACATATTCAGTAGTTGGATGTTTAAAATTCTGTTCCTTCACTATAAACTTACACATCTTACAATTGTTGCAACTATATGTACCTAACTTATTTGTCCGGGAGATGTCCTGTCGTGTATATGGGTATTCTTTACATAGAATCCTTTTTAAACTCTTACTGTTCCTATAGGTAAATTTGGGAGTAGGTCCTACTATACTCACTACTTTAGAATCGATTGTCAATAGCTGCCAATTTTTCTTGATAATATTTACTATTCTATTATTATCATTAGTGTATCTGGTTGAAAAAGTAACTTGAGCCTGATGTTGTGGATTTCTCCTGTAGTTAGTATTCATACCGCTATTCCTAGGAGTCAATCCATCTAAAACAATGTTGTAAATTTTGTCCACCATAGTGCTACTATAGCTTCTATCAAAGAATAAGGTACGCATAGTATTTAATTCAGTTCGCATGTTTGCAGAATCATTGCAGATTCTGGTAATTCTAATACACTGTCCCTTGACAATATTGGGCAAGACAAACCTAGGATGCATGCTGGTAAAATGTAATAATGTATTCTTCATTGGTATCAATGTCTTCAGCTAAGCATAACAACTCCCTTACTGCATCAACACCATATTCATTTGGAATGGATGTAAATAGATTTTTAACATCTAAAGTAGCCAAAAGAAAAAATGGACTCCTATTTCCATCAGTAAGGGTAGTTAGTTCATTAACTAGCTGGTAACTAAGTATGGTGGGTATTTTTCTTACCAATGGCCCTAAAATGCTCTCAATATATATGGATATTCTTTCAGTTACCCAACCATTGCCTACCACTATGGGCCTCATCGGTGGAGGAGAAATGTTCTTATGTACTTTAGGTAAGCCCTTTATATATGGTATAAGAGGTGTTTCTACTAGAAAGTAATCATAAAGATCTTTCATTATTTGTCTGCACATTAATAAATCATAAATTTCATCATGCACTCTGGTGACAATTCTCAAAAATTGTTTATGATCTATTTCACTATAAGTGCTGTCATCCTTCAGCATTTCATACATTGCTGTATCATAATCAGCAGTATTAAATAATACCACCCCACCTCCCTTATCAGCGGGTCTTATTATTATATCATCATTACTAGACAGCATGTGTAAGGAGTGCTGTTGTTCTTTGCTTAAGTTAAAATACATACATTTCCATTCTAACCCAGAGAAGTATGTGTAAAAATAATTTTCACATAAACAAATAAAACTTTCAACACTAGCAGGCAATATAGGAACAAATGAACTTTTGCATTTAAAAACACAAGCCTTTCCTGACACAGTCCCATTTTCAGTAGGATGCATTAGTTTTAAAGCTATTGCACACCCAAACAGCCTTAAATCAATCAACAATTCACTAAGGCAACTGGGCTGAGAAGGAACAAAGGATAACCCTTTATTCAGCAGTGAATAGTCAATTGTACTAAGTTTCAAACAGGAGAGATTAAATACAAGTTCATTCAGTTCTTATTTCTTTGTTTCATACCTTGAAACTCTCCCAAAAATTTCCTTTTCTTGCAACATCTGCTATTCGACCTTGTTCTGGATGTTTCCCTCAATTTCATAGGGAAAGAAAAAAATTGTTCCATATTCCTATTCATAGCCTTTGGTTTCGCTCCTAGGTTGGCGTCTGCTCTTGGTGCCATCAATGCCTGCTGATTAGGAGGTTGAGTCACCACAGCAGATGAACTAGTCAGTTCAGAGTTTTCAGGAAGTGACGTAATCTGTCTTTCGGAATCATTCATCACGTCACCACCCATAAAATTGGTATCTCTTAAAGTGGTATCACCCTTTCCTTGAGGAGCCTTGTTCTGTAAAGTGTCTTCGTTATAAATGCTATTGATAATACCATTCTGTTCTCTTGCTCCACCACTATGAACATTTCTCGGCCAAAGAAACACCTGTCCTGATGAAAAATCCCTGTAATCGCGTTGCAGTTTATGGTACTTAGTTTGTTGTAACTTGTCACTATACAGGGCTATTTGATTATATAGACTATCAAGCCTTTTTTCATATAAACCTCCCTTGAAGCGAGTCTGTAGATCTTTATTCAAAGCCTCTACCTGCTGCAATAATTCAGCTTCAAGGGGGGAAAAATATTCAGTGAGAAGTCTCATGTAGTTGAAACTTAAGTCTAAATTCAGTTCTTGCCATCGTTTTAATAATTCAGGGTGACTATCCCCATAAGTTGGCATGCATAAAACTCTCATGCCACGTGGATCTAAATGAAAATGCAGGCTAGCTTCCATGTGTCTTCTTTGCCAGACTAATCTCTGCAATTTATATAAGTTATTCTCAAGTTCCCTACTTAAATCATTGAATTCCTTCAAATTATCAGTGGTACCTGACAAAGATGTTATAGTAGGCAGAGACAATTCCATGTTGAGTAGGGGATTTTGCTGAGTATCAAATATATTGCTCCATCTCTGATTTGAACTCGTATTTTCAGGATTCTATTATATAAACTTGAAAGTCTGCATATCTAATTCATGAGTTTTGGTTTTGGTTTATTTCATTTCTGCACTATATGAGCTTATTGCTTTAAGGTCTTACTTGCTGATTAATTGTTGCAATTACTTAATTACTCAATTAAATATATTTGTATTTAGATGTGTGGTTTTGGTAGTTGTAGTAAGATCTGATGAAGCGTGCTAGGTTTGCATGAGAAAGTGCTTATCATTTTTAATAAAGACTGGCTTTTTATTATTTCGTGGTGGTCGTGTCCAGTTTTGTACTCATTTTCGTTTAAGTTTGGGACTACGACCTTTAGATGGTAACCGGATTGCTTGCTGCTTATATTTATGTATCTGCATATCTGGATGTGTTCAACTGACATTATCAGGTATATGCTAACAGCCCCCTACATTTCTAGCAGTATACTGACATTTCTGGGGAACACAATAACAAGTTACTCAAGTGCCAGATTAACCTGTACATGCCGGCCATTAACCAACAGTTGAGGACTGTATATATGCTTAACAGCTACTGGCACTCCCTTCATCCACGTTATATGGGCCTACCCATGTGTGGGTTGACTGCACTTAATACAACAGTACTATTTCTATGATGCAAGGGTACAACAACATATCGAAGAAAGTGACACGGACACACTCCAGGAATTATACCTTTATTAATTACATTACACACTTTTCTAGTGGCTCTCTCATTTATTTGATATATCAGTGCATGCAGAGGTCTTTTATTCAAGACATATTATACCTTTATTAATGGGTTACAACACCTTTTCAAGCTGTCTCACTTATTTTATATAACAGTACATGCAGGGAAGTTATTCCACACTTTTTATACCTTTATTAATGGGTTACAACACTCTTTTTCAGGCTCTCTCACTTCTTTTATATGACCACACATGCAGAATAATTACTAACCTGCCTGGTGGTGCAGCCTTAGCAGCCTATCTGCATAGGCTTGCTGATTCGCAGCATGGACACCTGCAGCTGTGAAGTAAATGAATGGATATTGAGACATACCTATCCATAATATAGACTACAATAGCAATTCTTACATACTTAATTCCATGGGTACATACTCAGTAGTGGGGCATTTTTCATTCCACGGGCCTCCTGTATCCACTGGTTCAGTCGGTCCTCCTTGCATCTCTTCAGGTCTGCGTAGTGGTGTCTGACCTGCTCACCAGTCTGAGGGACACCTGTGGCACTGGTGAGATCATGTGCTAAATGGTTCCAGGCTTCCGCTTTGTATTCAGTGCCCTGAAACTGGCCCTGCAGGAGTCTTGCATCATGATGATGGACGAGGAGCCAAACCATAAATTTTGACTCCTCAATGCCCCACCGCTGTGCTCAAGAATGACAGCCCTCTCCAACACCAGCCATACTGTCTGCAGATGGGAGCTACAACCAGTTATGGCAATTATTCCCGCCTATGGAGCTTAAATATGCCTCATTTCACGCACTTATTTGTGATTGGCCGGTTTTGAAAAATCTCAGCTAAGAGCAAACCTGCTTAGCAATGGGTAAACCTCCACTGATATATATGAGTGTGTTGGAAATGCATTCATATTTAAAGCTGTCATGTCTTAGTGGTTTAGTACTGTGATTATGGTGCACAGTATCCCGGGTTCGAGGCCTGTCATTGCTTTTTATTTTACCACTGGCAAGACCGGATAGGAGGTGTGGCTGTGTTTAGCCGACTTTGCTCAGCTTTGCCCAACGTTGCTCGACGTTGCTCTACGCTGCCTGACATTACCTGATGTTGCCCAACATTGTGCTAGTTGGCGCCGTGCGCAGCTCCGCATAAAACTATTGTGCTAGTTAAAGCAGTGCTAAGCTATGAGCAATTATACTTCACTGTGCTTAATACTAGTAAACTTTGCTTAGCAGTGCTTATGGAGCTTAAATATGCCTCATTTCCCGCACTTATTTGTGATTGGCCGATTTTGTAAAATCTCAGCTGAAGGCAAACCTGCTTAGCAATGGGTAAACTTCCATTGATATATATGAGTGTGTTGGAAATGCATCCATATTTAATGCTGTCATAGCTTAGTGGTTTAGTACTGTGATTATGGTGCACAGTATCCTGGGTTCGAGGCCTGTCATTGCTTTTTATTTTACTACTGGCCAGACCAGATAGGAGGTGTGGCTGTGTTTAGCCTACTTTGCTCAGCTTTGCCCAACGTTGCTCAATGTTGCTCTACATTGCTCTACGCTGCCCGACGTTGCCCGAAGTTGCACTAGTTGGAGCGATGCGCAGCTTCGTGCAAAACTATTGCGCTAGTTAAAGCAGTGCTAAGCTATGACCAATTATACTTCACTGTGCTTATTACTAGTAAACTTTGCTTAGCAGTGCTTCACATTACTTATGCATTTATCAGTATGCATGACCATCCCACCTTCTTATATATATATATATATATATATATATATATATATATATATATATATATAATATCGTTCACTACCACATAGGCCATTTCAATGCATTTTACTGAAATTTAAAAGGTAAATGTCAGAAATTCTTTTTATGCACACATTTCATACAGAAAATAGGAAGGGGAGTGGCAGGACTCGAACCGGGAATGCCTCCTCTTTGTGCAAGGGCTCTACCACTACGCTATTGCTATTTGGCTTAATTTGCATATAAGTAGTTTATTATCCTCTTCGATGTCTACACTGCTAACTGTAGCTAAGCAATGGGCAAACCCGCACATACACGCGCAAATACGAGCAGATATATCAGGAATAATAAAAAAAAAAAAAAAAAAAAAAAAAAAAAAAAGGAAAGCTTTACATTTTAAACTTGTACAGGGATTTAGAATGTGGGGGAGTGTAATGTTAGGTATGTAGACATTTGAGCGGACTCGCTCATTTCAGTTGACATTTGCTGTTTAGGCACTTGCAGGGGCGTGGATATTTGGAGTGTTCGGCAGTCTGACATGCCCCCTGCACTCATGCATGCTCCGTATTAGCCTTAGAGTTGAGTCAGCGCACCCTCATGAATATGCATGACTCACTGACGTCATACTCTTAGACTGCAGTGTCCGTGTAAGACTTAGTTAGTCTTGCATGGAGGATTAGTGAATCCTGGCCATTGTGTCTCATTACTTCATTGAAACTGATAGATACCATCTTTTATGGTGTAGCCATAGAATTATTTTATTTCAGTTATTTTTCTGAAGTTAACCTCCTGTATTCCAGTTTCCACTGTTAAAATATATACATTTAATCAGTTGCAATAGTGCATGTACATTTCTGTTCTTTTCCAGTATGGCACACTGTGGTTACATTTTTAACACACATTTGCACAAGCTATTTTGATATATACATGACATACAGTTCTAATACATTTGTAACACAAGCATCCTAAACAAATCATTACAATATTCACCAGTGACATATACTTATTTACAAACCTCCAGCTAGCTGTGATAGCAGTATACCCCTTTGCTACAGCAGTCATCCCTCTACAGAAAGGTGGATCATCTACATACTGTGGAAACTACAGACCCATAAATCTCACTAGTCTTATATGTAAAGCCATGAAAAAAATTGTCATGGAAATTATCAATAGTGATACAGTAAAGCTCCAGACACTGGACCCAACCCAATTTGGTTTTGTCACGTGCAGATCATGCCTACTCAATCTGGTGGACTTATTTGAGAAAATCACCAAAGCAATGGATAAGGGTAAAATGGTTCACACTGCCTATCTTTTCCTGGCCAAGGCATTTGACACAATACCCCACTCGGGCATTGTTGACAAACTCAAAAGGTTAGGTACAAACTCATTTGTCAACCGGTGGATAGCCAAATGGCTCACAGACAGGAGTCAGAAAGTTAGAGTTGGGGAGTCCCCCTCTACAAAGAGGCCAGTCGCAAGTGGAGTCCCTCAGGGATCAGTACTTGGACCGCTCCTTTTTGGCATTTACTTCTTTGAAGTCAAGGCCAATATCAGTGGTCTCTGGCTGACTAAATTTGCAGATGATTGAAAATTAGGAGCTGTCATTGAATCTCACACTGACACAAATGGTCTTCAGGAGCAGATGACACAAACAAACAGCTGGTGTCAGAGCCATAGGCTAAAAGTAAATGTCAAGAAATGAATAACAGTATTCTTCAGGAAGTCAACCACCCCTGATAACTATCATATTGACAACACACCACTTAAAGCCGACCCAGTAGTCTGAGACTTAGGGGCACACATAGATAGTCTAGCCTTTGACCATCATGTGTCTACAGTAGTGAGGAAATCCTTCTTTGTTGCACAGCTTATAAACAAAGATATAGCATCTAAGTCCAAGAAAGACATTGTTCCACTATATTCGGCATTCATCAGATCTATCATTGAATACAATGCCCTCCCTTTGGTATGTACCTAACCAGGCATACCCAACAGCTGCAACATCCAGAGAGGTTCCTCAGTAAAAGAATACAGGGCTTAAATAAAATGTCCTATGTGGACTGCCTCAACACTCTATATTCTGTCTCCTACAGGCTTTTGAGGGGGGAATCTATGCCTGACATACAGGGCATTGTCAGATCCCACTCTGATGGACCTCCTGCATATCCACAAAACAAACAGCACCAGAATTACTCATTCTAAAGGCTTAAACCTTGCCTGTGATATAAATAAGACCTGATGAAGAGACAGGTAAGTATCCCAAAAATTACCCCAACTCTGGAACAGGCTCCCCATCCATGTGAAGCAGAGCTCCTCCCTAACCCAATTCAAGTGCAACCTGGACAATTGGATGGGGAACAGGAAATTCATCTTGTTTTAAAAGTAATGAGTCTCCACTAAAACTTACCTTTTTAGACAGATAAAACTTAAGTTACCTACTTTCACATCTAATTCCTCTAGTGCACACTGCAGTGTTTAGGATAAATCATTTTTTTCACCTTACCTTTAAGCATCTATTGCAAGACCACCAGTTATTGGAGAGCCCACATTCTGCCTCTCAGTAGTCATCTTGGGATTAGTGCTTCTGTTTTCTCCTGGTGAGAGAAGGAGTGCAGTTACATTATTTCCTGGAGACTGTTGATCACCAGAAAGTGTAATAACTGCTTTATAGGTGACAGCTTGCAATCTGTGCTTATATTCTGATCCTGGTGAGAGTAAGAGCTGAGTGCATTGATTCTTTACTCTTTCTGGCTGGGGTCCCTGTGACTAGCACTTGCTCTAAAACCTGCTGGAAAGAACTAAGAATCCTTAAACTGATACAAGCACTCAACTTTCCTTGTTAATAAGGAGAAATTAATCATATGCACTAAACAGCCTATAATTGCAAAGTACCTTGCCAAGGTAAAGGAAACAAAGAAAAGCATCTAGCAAGGCATATCTAAGGGTCAGCTTCCCGTGATTTCTCCTGCTCACCTGGTGAATCTGGGCATACTGGGGCAATGCAACAAATGCCTCATGTACACAGACAACCCTCTCCTCCTACCATCCAACACTACAACCTGCAAGAGATGCACTTACATAGCCAAACAGAAAGCAAAGTTCTCTCCAGCCAAGATTGCGCTAGACAAGCAAGAGGAGAAGGTTAACACCTGCACTACACCTCAAGCAATACATAGCCCTTCAAAACCCTCACCACCAACATCCACATATAGCAAAACTAAACACACATATGCAGAGGCCCTTAACATTAACCTGCCCAAGCAACAAGGACGTCCAAAGCTGAAACACAAACAAACACCAGTCACTACCAAAGTATCACATACCTCATAACACCAGTGTGACACCCAACAACAGCCCCTAAGGCAAGACAATGTACCCAACACTTTAGTCATAGGTGACTCTATAGTCAGGCACACTGATGTCCCACTCACCAGGCTGAACAAGGAAAAAATGACAGTCAGCTGCCTGTCAGGATCTGTCACATAACTTAGACACTCAAGTCACTCCACAACAATTACAAATACAACTCTGTCATTGTCTATGTTGGAATGAATGACTTGAGATGTACCTCCCTGGACTTCATGAAAAGAGACATGGAAGAGCTCCTGGATCATGTGACCCAGGCAGGTATGACCCTAGCCTTGAGTAGCATCCTGCCTTCACCAAGAATGATACCACAGCATAAGGACAAAAATGAAAGACTTCAACAATTGGCTAAGTTTCTGCTGTCATTCAAAGGGTATCCAATATCTGTCTGCCTGGGATGACATGATCAACAAACCACGATGCTTTGCCAGAGATGGTCTGCACCTGTCACCCTTGGGATTCTTGTTACTGGCTAAGGCTCTTACCACCCCTATAGTGCCTTTTTTAGTCAAGGCTCAAAGGACAAAACCACCACCGTAACACGTACAAGTATGCAAAATCTGAAGGTAATGCTACTCAGTGCTAGAAGTCTAAACCTCAAAATGCACTCTCTCGAGGCACTCCTAAAAATGGAGAACATTGATATCTGTGCAGTAACTGAGAACAGGTTCAAGGCTCTAGAGAGCACCCCTGCATTACCAGGCTACAACTCTTATCACACTTTTCGGCCACCAAACCAGGACCAAAACACTAAAGGTGGAGGAGTATCCATATTCAACAAGGATATTCACACCATCAGGCTAGTTGCCCAACACAATGCATCCAAAATTCTCCAGGTGCAACTAACACTAGGTAAGACTGTAATCCAAACTGTAACTTGCTACAGATCCCCACCATGGCCCAAATGTCTCACTACATCTTTCTAAACATACTGAGAAATATTAAGATACAACCAAACACCCTAATACTGCGTGATTTCAACTACCTTGCCATTAACTGGGAAAGCTACTCGTGTACCAACACCTTTGCCAAATGGTTCTTGGAATTCATAAATTCCAATGCCCTGGAACAACTAATTCATAGTCCCACCAGAGGCTCCAATATACTGGACCTGGTCATTACCAACATGGGAAATTGATGATGCATACCAGTGGTCACCCCCTCATTGGTTAGGTCTGACCATAAGCTAATCACCTTTGACATCCACACCCCCCCCCCCCCCCAGTAAGGAAACATCCCTAAAAAACTTCTCCAAGGCCAACTTCATGCTACTCAAGTCAGAAGTGACAAACTTCATGACACCCATGCAGACAGGAACTGAAAGTTCGACTGCCGAATCCTACACTAAAGCACTGTACGAGAACATCCATTTGTGCATTAATTGTGCCATCCCAAATAGAACCAAGACACTTTCCTCCAAAAAAGGAAGCCAATCTGGTGGTCCCCTGTCATAAACAAACTATACAACAGAAGGAAGAAAGTGTTGTAGAAAAGTGGAAAATCCCAGGATGCAAAAAATTTCTTTACCAGCCTCAGTAAGAAGCTGAGATCCCTCATAAAATCCTCCAAAGCTAGTTACGAAAATAAAATTGCCAAAGATTCCAAAGACAACCACAAGGCATTCTATAGCTATGTCAAGAATCTAAATGGCAATGCTCAGATCTGCTCTGAGCTACAACAGAATGACATTAAATATACGGTTTCCAAGGACATTGCCAATATCCTGGCAGATCAATTCAGTGCCAACTTCACCCCCCTCTTACCCCTTAAACAGCCCATCTCAATACCAAAAGATTGCCAAATTCTGGTAATCATGGCCACACAGGTAAAAAACACACTCTCCAAAGCTAAGAATACAGCATCCATGGGACCAGATGACATTCCAGGCTGTGTACAAACTACAAAATGAACTGGCACCTCACCTAAGTGTCATGTTTAATCATAGCCTCACCTCAGGCTTCATGCCCACCGAGTGGTGCACAGCTACAGTTATCTCACTCCACAAGGGGGGATCCACCTTGGATCCTGGGAACTACCATCCCATCAGTATGACAAGCCTGATCTGCAAGGCCATGGAATGTATTATCATGGAACTTAGAAACAAAGACATTGGCAAACTTCAAACACTGGACTCCACCCAGTTTGGGTTCGTGAAGGGCTGATCATGTCTCCTGAACCTGATTGTCTTCTTCAAATCAGTCTCCAGAGCTGTGGATGAGGCTAAGATGATCCACACAGCCTATCTGAACCTTGCCAAGACCTTCGACACCATACCCCACTCTGGAATCATAAATCAACTTACTAAGCTGGGCACAAATCCCTACGTCACTCGATGGGTTGCCATCTGGCTTACTGACAGAACCCACACTGTAAAAGTAGACAACTACAAATCCAGCTCCAGACAAGTGACAAGTGGAGTACCTCAGGGTTCAGTCCTGGGACCGCTCTTGTTTGGCATCTACTTCTCTGAAGTACAGGCCATCCCTAAGGGACTCTGGATAACAAAGTTTGCAGATGACTGCAAATTGGGAGCCATTATTGATTCCCCAAATGATGTGGATATTCTACAAAAGGGCCTTACAGAAACAGATGCCTGGTGCCAGAACCATGGGCTCAAGCTCAATTCCAATGAGTGTATAATTATTCCCTTTGGGAAAAAACATGTACCCACGAATTACCACACAGGTGGCAGTACACTAAACACCAAAAGTGTGATAAGTGACTTAGGAACACAGGTGGACAGTGGTCTCACCTTCGATAACCACATCGCCACAACAGTCAGGAAATCCTTCTATGTGGCACACCTCATCACTAAGGGCTTTTCATCCAGAAAAAAGGAGGTCATTGTTCCACTGTACTCATCCCTCATTAGACTCACTATAGAGTACAATGTCCCATTTGGTATGTACCTCACAAGACATCTGCAACTACTGGAAAGCCCGCAGAAACACCTCACTAAACAAATCACAGGCCTAAAGCAGATGCCCTGCTGACCGATTAAAAAAACTCCAGCTGTACTCTGTCACATATCGTCTACTCAGAGGCGATCTCTGCTTAACATACAAGGCCATGTCAAACCCAGAGCTGTTGGACATGCTACACTTAAAGAAATCCCAATCTATCAGAGCCACATGCCCCAAGGACCTAAACCTTGTCATCACAATGAACAAAACATGCTGGAAGGATATGTTCCTGACCCAGAGACTCCCCATACTCTGGAATAGACTGCCCATACATGTCAAGCAGAGTGCCTCCTTGGCCCTCTTCAAAAGGAACCTTGATGACTGGATGAGAGATAGGAAATTTACCCCGGGGATCACATCAGTCACCTTTCTAGACAGGGGTCCAGGGAAATAAATATTGTGGGAAGAAATAGCCGGGGAATTGTTATGGCTAGGCTTGTACAGGCCCTAGGGCCAATAGCCTAGTACCAACCTATGAACCTATGAACCTATGAATCCCTGGTTTGGCACCTGTTTCTCTAATGGGCACAGGCAACCTGTAAATGGTTCATCTCCAAGGCCCTAGCCTGTAAATGTTTAATCTCCCAAGCCCCTGATTACACTTATCAAGGGTATCAGAACTTGTCAGAGATTTGGGAAGCATGGCTAGTCTTAAAAAGGCTGTTAGCCTAGTAAACACCTATGAACATATGAGCAATCATATAATCATACCATATGATTATCAGAGGCATCTATCTGTGTCCCAATATTATACTATGGGAGTGCTACAGAATCCTGAAAACCCAGGATCCTGAAGACCAAAATCTTGAGACCAAAATCTCAAAAGTTCAAAATACTGAAAACTCAAAATACTGAAAACACACAGGATGCCAACACTTACTATATTTCAGCACAAGTACATACAGAAACAAATAAAACACAAACCAACTCCGAGATTGCACTTAGTGTAGTGAAGTGCAATCCCGGAGTTGATATATTTAAGTAGCAGGGGGTGTGGGGGCTGCAGCTCCCCACATGGTGGGTGCAGGGTGGCTTGCCCCCTGCATATAGCTGAAGGGTAATACATTTCTGTATGTACTTGTGCTGGAATATAGTAAGTGTTGGTATCCTGTGTGTTTTCAGTATTATGAGATGCAGTATTTTGAGTTTTCAGTATTTTGAACTTTCGAGATTTTGGTCTCAGGATTTTGGTCTTCAGGATTTTGGGCTTTCAGGATTCTGTAGCGCTCCCTATACTACATATATTGTTGTCTTTTATAATTTCAACATTTCTGAAATGGTATATATAATCACTTAATCAGTTCTAGTTTTTTTTTTTTTTTTTTGTTAGAATAATCATGCTTAGATCATTCTGGAACATTACTTTACAAATGTAGCCATTTCATTCCAAAGATGACAGTTTAAGAAGAAAATTAAGTACTTAGCATTCTTGACTGGTTGCTATCTAATTCCTATGACTTCACTGGTGTTGGTATTCAGTTGGTCTTTCTTAGTGACATTGTACTTGTATTTGCTTGCTGCAAGAAATCCAAATACCCCCAGGCAATAGCTGTATACACACACTGCAATGCTAACAGCTTTTCTGTTTAGATTATTAATTCACCCATTAGCTTTGTCACTTGACATGTCCTCATTTCCATACTCAGCAAATTCATTCTGTATCATATTGAGCAGCCTTGTACCCATTTTAATGGAAAGAATACATAAATCATATCAACCCTAGAACATACTCTATTTACTGAAAAAAATGAAAAAAAAACATGGCACAGATTCACAACAGTAGAAGATGTCAAATATTTCTGTCTTCCTTACCCACTATAAACAACTCTGCAATACTGCAAAGTCCCTTATTGTAAAAAGTAAAAAGGACTCTTGTATATTCCAACTGGAAACTCATTACTGCAATCCCTCAAAAACGTTAACAGTACCACAAATCCCCTAACGTCTTCTGGCAAAACTGTCACTCCAAGCCCTTTTATTGATGACTCCCCTCTAGAAGTCATTAAACAATTCTGTAAACATTTTTCCAACCCAGTACAACAAACCCAAAACAACCTCACTACATCCTCCCCAGCCA
Source organism: Protopterus annectens (assembly GCF_019279795.1). Classification (NCBI taxonomy): domain Eukaryota; kingdom Metazoa; phylum Chordata; order Ceratodontiformes; family Protopteridae; genus Protopterus; species Protopterus annectens. The sequence continues at coordinate 707,807,715 of NC_056735.1, forward strand.
CTAATTCCAATTCTGCTACTGTCAATGAAAGAGAGTTATAATGATCTCACATATCATATGTTAACAAATCTTAACGCATCATACTAAGACATAATATCGCATTCCTGAATTAAAGTAAGTGCAGAAGTTTCCAGTTTAATAAATTGAGCTATTAAAAAATGCCACCAACCTTACAAATCCTTCTTCATAGCAATCCTTCATAAATGTGATCAGTCGAATGCTCTATAAAAGAGTGCTTTCCAAATACTCAAAACCACTAGTCTCAAAGCCAGCGGCTCGAGCATCCTGTGCTTGAGTAGGCTGCTGCTTACACTCAAAGCTAAATATGAGTTCTGGCAAGCAGCTATTGCAGCGCACCAAAACACATTATTCGAGTCTGAACGAGGTAAGTGCAGCAGCCATGGGGAGGGAGTCGGAGGGGGTGGGAGTGTAGATTAGGCCACCAGTGGGCAATGGAGTTTTACATTTAAGGGCAAGGGAGGGGAATTTCATGTGTACAGAACAAAAGGGATACTTAAAGTTAAGGAATGTGAAGTGAGATTTAGGATTAGGGAGTGAAAGGCAGTTTTAGGTTTAGGTAGAGATAAAGGTGGTTTACATTTAGCAAGTGAGAAGGGAGATTTATGTTTAGGGAATAAGAAAGAGAGGGGTGGGTTAGGGAGTAAGAATGGGGGGTGGTTTGGGGGCAAGTGTGTTACTAGGATATAGCATATGAGTGCTTGTAGTAGACTCTGATCAGTCCACAGAGCTAGGACAAAAGAAACACATGGGTGTGCTTCCCCCATCAAAAGTCCTTAAAAGGTATATTTACCACCATTTTCTGCAATGCCTCACAAAAATAATCTGCTGTTCAACTGTCAACAACTTTTTCAGCCAGGACATGGAACTGAACTTTATTACTTATTTTCACAAATCCAATCTGGTCATACCTAAAAGACAACTGTCCATTTGGTGTCATATATTTAGTCCTGCAAGAAATCATCACTATGATCAACCATAATGTTATCATATATATAAACTCTTCACTTCCTCATCCTTAAAATGTTTCATAAGCTATATCATAGGTTCATAGGTTCATAGGTAGGTACTAGGCTATCAGTCCTAGGGCCTATATAAGCCTAGCCAAAAAGTCTTTACTTATACTATCTTTACTTAAAATATCTTTACCACATAGTCAAATGGTCTAAACAAATACCATCCCTCCCCACTCCAGTACCGTTAATTATATTCATAATTAACAATGCTTGCACTCACACCATCTGGTAAAAAGGATGAATATGCCAGAAAATTAGCTCACAAGGGAATTTTAATACATTTGTAAAAAAATACTAAACTAAGCTGTCTCCTAAAGAGTTCAGGAAATGTCTCTTACTACACAGAATCATGCACATGAGCAGATCTGTTCAAACCCTCAATACAGTTCCAGCTGTATGTGAAGCTGGATTCTGACGCCATTCCAGCTTTCCACCAGCTACTGTCTGCACTACCTAGTTCCACATACAGTAGAACTTCAACCTCACCAATGGGCTTCAGCACTGATTCAGCCTCACGCATTGGTGAGCTATGCCAATACACAATGCCAGATTATTTCAGTGATGCATGCCCAATTCCCTTTTCAGAACTGGGCATAGGTTTCTAGTAGTTTCCATTAGCATACGCCAAATGGGGACTGATGGAGCCTTATCTTTTTGACGCAGGCATAGAATATCACGGTCACTTTAGCATCTTACTCCACATCAAAGCTTTTAGAATTCAGTCCCTTGGATATCCCATTGAAACACAGTCTGCAAAACCAACTGCAAATCAGATTCCCATTGTTGAACTGGAAACTTTCTGACAACAAATCCCTGGTTCATTACTACCATTTCTTGTCTCCTGCCAACTATATACTACAGCCCATCGATACTCCATGACATAAGTTTTCTATAATAGATAAACTTAGGCTTATATATCATAGAGTCTCTTATTTCATCTTTGAATACTGCCCACATGCACTAGTATGTACCTCTAATAGCAAAGAACTGGCTCATATTCACAAGGACAAAAAAGCCTTGAACGTCCACAACTACAAAACTATCAAGATTTCTGCCATGAAATGCCCATAATCCAACACTTTCTAATTAATATGGCTCAGACAAAGGCCCTGTTTACAGTACAAAGCTAAGTACAAGATGTGCAGTAAATGATACATTTCTGTTTCTCTTCCATATTTATGTTTGAGAAGCACAGTGCTATTGGAGGCCTCAGGTACAATTAGCTGTATTAATGATTGTTTTACTTCTCTGACAATGTACTAATGTAGTACCAGACTTAAGGTTTAGATTCCTTAGGTCTTATGATGTAATGAAACAATATAATATCACATGCTGTGTTTTTGTCAGAGAATACAGTCATTGACAGGAGATGCACAATGAGGTATAAAATAAACACAAGAGCCATACACGCTGAAGACATGATGATAGTCTATGAAAAAGTATGTTAAAAACTGAATATGTCAGGATATAAGCATTATCTTGTAGGATCATAGGAGATTACTAGAATATCGACCCAGAAGTCATTTTAAGCCGAGCTGTTT
>NC_056735.1:708135289-708145289 GCF_019279795.1 Protopterus annectens
AGGTCTAGGAAAAGAGAAGCAGTTAGTTTGTTATTATTACGGTTACAGTTTATTGTGTTAGTAAAGGAAAGTAGTGCAGTGGTCGTACTATGTGAGGGTCTAAATCCATGTTGAGTGTTTGCTAGTAGGTTATTTTGAAGGAGATGGTTAAGTAGTTGTTTGTGTATACATATTTGCATGATTTTAGCTAGTGGAGATAATAGTGCTATTGGGCAGTAGTTAGAGAGGTCAGTGGATTTGCCTCCTTTATGTAAGGGTATGATGTGTGATATCTTCCAGATTGCTGGAAAATCACTTTCTTTTATGGATCTGTTTATTAGGATCGAAACAGGGTAGGCTATAGCTTTTGCTGCTACCTGAAGGAAATCAGCAGGAAGCTTATCTGCTGAGGGGTAGTGGGTTTAAGTTTTTGTAAGAGAGATTGTATGTAGGAGGTGGGTATGGGTTGAAGTTGAAGGGAAGGAATGACGTTGTTGGTGTTACTTAAGATAAGTTGGGAAGCATCAGGGATAAATGGCTTGCTAGTGTTTGTATGGAAGTAGTAAAGAAGCTATTGAAGTTATTGGCTATTAAAGAGGGATTATCAGGGTCTAGATTCTGTGGGTTAGGTGTTACTATTTTACCTGGGGTAAGTAGATGATTGATAGTAGACCAGAACCTTTTTGGTTCTTTTTGTGGATTGCTGAAGTTCTACATAGTAGTTTTTTTGTCTGAAATAATAGCATTTTTGGTTTTGTTTCTCAGCTCTCTAAAGGTTTGATAGTCTGTTGGGTTTCTAGAGGAGCGCCATTTCTTCCAAGATTTATTTTTAAGCCTGATCTTTTGTTTAGTATTAGAGGTAAGCCAGGGTGCTGTTCTGGTCTTTATTCTAATGGTACGACTTGGGGCATGGTGGTTTAGGATTGTAAGGAATGCTGAGTTGAAATATTCTATGGCTTTGTTGAGAGAGAGGTGCTTTAGAGGGGTCCAATTGTATTGTGAGTGTTCTGTTTGAAATCTTTGGGGATTAAATTGTTTCTTTGAATATAGCCCTCTGACTTAGCTTTGCTTGTCACTGTTTTTTATACTAGTTGTGATGGACAGGGTACAAACATTACATGTGATTCTGCTGTCAGAAATTACAGTAGGTGTTTAAGGATTCCCACCACTAACATCTATTACATATGCAAAACATAACTGGCCTTAATTGTTTATGGCAAATGTTTACTTCTACCTTGGGATATGACTGACACCTGTTACACCTAAAGTAAGGTTCACACCATCAGCTACAGAACAGGGTCATAATCACTGACTCTCCAAGGTTTCATCCACCTCAGAGTTCAATAACTGCAGCAGTAACTAAGACTTAACCAAACAGATATACAGTGGATATAAAATGTTTACACACCCCTGTTAAAATGCTAGATTTTTGTGATATAAAAAACGAGACCACAATAAATAATTTCAAAACATTTCCCACCTTTAATGAGACCTATAACCTGTACAATTCAATTGAAAAACAAACAAATCTGTTAGGGGAAAAAACATAAAAAATAAGAAGTGTACACTAAGCTGGTGGCATAAGGGCGTACACCCTTAAATTAATACTTTGTTGAAGCACCTTTTGATTTAATTACAACATTCCATCTTCTTGGGTAGGAGTCTATCAGCATGGCACATCTTGAGTTGGCAATATTTTCCCACTCTTCCTTGCAGAAGTGCTCCAAATCTGTCAGATGGTGAGGGCATCTTTTGTGCACAGCCCTCTTCAGGTCAGCTGAATCAGCCCACAGTTTTTCTACTGGATTTAGGTCTGGATTCTGGCTGGGCCATTCCAAAACTTTAATTTTCTTCTGGTGAACCCATTCTTTTGTTGATTTGGATGTATGCTTGGGGTCATTGTCATGTGGAAAGGTGAAATTTCTCTTCATCTTCAGCTTTCTAGCAGACACTTGAAGGTTTTGGGCCAAAAGTGACTGGTATTAGGAACTATTCGTAATTCCCTCCACCTTGACCAAAGTCCCAGTTCCAGCTGAAAAAAAGCAACCCCAAAGCATGATACTGCCACCACCATGCTTCAGCATGGGGATGGTGTTCTTTTGGTGATGCAAAGTTTTGTTTTTGCGCGAAATGTACCTTTTAGAATTGTGGCCAAAAAGTACAACCTTGGTCTCATCTGACCATAACACATTTTCCCACATGCTTTTGGGAGATTGTTGTCACATGTAGTACACAACCAGTGCTTGCAAGAAATTCCTGCAGCTTCTTCAGTGTTGCTGTGGGTCTCTTGGCAGCCTCCCTGACCAGTTGTGTCTTGTCTTTTCATCAGTTTTGGAGGGACTCCAATTCTTTCCAACATCACTGTTGTCCCATATTTTTCTCTACTTATTGATGACTGTCTTCACTGTATTCCATGGTATATCCAATGCTGTGGATATTTTATTTACCCTTCTTCTGACTGATGCCTTTTATCAATGAGATCCCTTTGATGCTTTGTAAGCTCTCTGTGAACCATGACTTTTACTGTAGCAGGCAACTGAGTAAATGTCAGGAAAATCCTAATAGGACAGCTGGACTTTATTTGGGGTTAATCAGAGTCTCTTTAATTGATGGCAGATGTGTACCCAAGAAATCTGAATGCTGTAATTAAATCAAAAGATGTTTCTACAAAGTATTAGTTTAGGGGTATGCACACACAACAAAGTATTAGCTTAAAGGTGTGCCCACTTATGGAATCAGCATATTGTACGTTTTTTATTTTTTATATTTTTCCCCTAACACATTTGTTTGTTTTTCAATTAAATTGTACAGGTTAAAGGTCACATTAAAGGTGGGAAAAGTTTTGAAATGATTTAGTGTGGTCTCATTTTTTTACATCACAAAAACCTGGCATTTTAACAGGGGTGAGTACACTTTTTATATCCACTGTATATCCTCATGGAGTAGCCCAACATTCTGCACTGCTTCATACTTTCACACATCTATATCACCATATATCTGAGTTGTACATGGTTGCTTTAAGGGCAGAAAACAAATTACAAAGCTGTCAAATTACAGGACAGGCTCTGATGGGCACACTTTAATGTTCTGAGAGGTATGTGACATACTTGTTAAGTCATCAAGTTCTTTTATCAAAAATCCTGGAAAAGTACAACAATTCTTCCAAGTAAAACATTGTTTAAAAGAAAAAAATAAAACAATATATTTCCAATATTCTGTATCAGAAATACACTCTAGAATACAAAAAAGGTTTTCATCTTAATGTATTCAATTTCAAATTCAGAAGCATTTAAGTAATTACAGTCTAAACAGCAGTGATGGGAGTAACGCGTTACAAAAGTAACGAGTTACTGTAACATATTACATTTTTTACTAACTAGTAATATTAGGCATTACTTTTCAATACAGTAATGCAGTAATAGTAATAAATTACTTATTTTAGTAACTAGTAACACACGTGTGCATTACTTTTTGCGTTACTTAGTTTTGCTTAATCAGGTAAGGCAGCACTTTTCCCATCCATTCACATCACATCTGTGCATTGGTGGCCCTTCTCCCATCCATTCACATCGCATCTGTGTGTTGTCACACATACTGTTGACGTCCACGTCCACCCATGGATGTTTAACATTAACATAACGTTACTTCACCCCTGCATGCCAGGAGCCAAGAGTTCAGCTATTGCTGGATCTAAATTGTTTGTGAATATATGGTAGCAACATTATATGAGTTTGAATAATTTAGAATAAGACCAGTAAGTATTTGAAAGTTCATGTTTTAATACAGCTATGTTTTGAGGGGTGCTGGTCAAAAGGTAAGCAGCCTGGAGGGAGGATGGTACTTTTTCCTTAACGGGGCAACAGCTTTTTTGGCCTTGGTAGATTTAAGTTTTTTAATGACCTTGCCTGTTAACTACATAACTGCAGTTCTCAAAGTTCAATTTCCCAAATGTAGTACAACATTGTTCTAAATGGAGATTTATTTAAACTGGTGGAGGTGAATTTTAAATAGGGAGTCCGTAAAATGTTTTTGTTTTTTGTTTATTTTGTTCTTTATTTCTTTGTTATTTATAGCACTTTGTGTACTGTGTATTTTTTCTAGCTAGTTTCACTGTGTGTGAGGTATTAACTGGAAATTGTCCACTCTTATTAAGCATCTGTTGGGTTGCTTGTTTATGATAACTTGTTGCAGTTAAACTCTTTTTTCTAGTGGCTCCTTTAGCTGTTTAAAACTTTCATTTAAAGGCTCACTGCTGCTTTTCAGCTGTGAGTAACATTTCTGCAGTTTGTTCTAAGTAGTGGGGATATTTGTAGCATTTCCATATTCAGGCTTGTATTTGGGCCTAGTGTTTGTGGAGGCTGTGTGTCTGAGCACATAATTCAGGGACATCTTGTTTTAGCCAAAGCCATCAGGCATTTCAGTGAGAGAGAATTGTTTGAGGTCATTGGCTGACTGAGGTCTCCTGGACTACAGCTTAGACTAAGCACCTCATTGGTTTTTTTGAGATTTCTTTCTTAAAAGCTGTCTCAGGTTTCAACTTTCTGTTACCTAAGAAGCTCAGTTGTGAGTGTTCTGCCATTTTACACTGAGCTAATCGAAGGCTTTGCAGTTGCCCGCCCCTAGTGTAAATTTGATCTGGGACCCTCCTACCAGTCTAGTGTCATTACCTCATTCTACCCAGTACAGGGAGACCATTTGAGAAGGCCAATCAGCTTAGTTTCTGCTACTCCTTTCTCTCTTTCCTTTCTTTCTTTCCACAAAAAAAAAAAATGTATCTGCTTTTACTGTATTTGTGTTTTTTTCTACTTTATTTTGCTTTTGCGTCATCTTAAAAGTACTCAATTGTATTTATTACTGCTTGGTGTAACTCATTCTAAGCCTTTTAGTTTAAGCACCTGGGCTTCAGACCAGTTTTACATTAAGAAGGTTTGTGGTCTGCACTGTAGTGGCAGAACAGGTAGCTTACATCCTTCTAAGTTGGGAACTGCTGATTGAGGGCTCAGTGTCTGTTATTCTAAAAGTGTATTAATTCTGGTTTAAGCACTTGGGCTTGAGGCCAGTTATTTTACATTAAGAGGGTTCGTGTTCTGCACTCTTGTGGGAGGAGAGGTTGGACTCTGTCCTTCTGAGCTGGGAATTTCTGGTTAAAGGCTTATAGTGCCTGCATATTTTAACTGCTTCTTACTGAAATTGGTACACCTTGTTTGCTGTAGCATAGACTAGATCCAGGCCTGCTGAATCTAGCTTTGTTTGTATAACTTGAGCACTAATCCAGGCATTCTTTAAAGTATTCAGTTGTATTTATTACTGCTTGGTAGTAACTTGATTAAAGTGTAGCTATCATTTCTAAGTCTTTTGGATTAAGCACTTGGGCTTCAGACCAGTTGTTTTACATTAGGAAGGTTTGTGGCCTGCACTGTGGTGGCAGGACAGGTAGCTTACATCCTTCTAAGTTGGGAACTGCTGATTGAGGGTTCAGTGTCTGTTATTCTAAAAGTGTGTTAGTTCTGGTTTAAGCACTTGGGCTTCAGGCCAGTTATTTTACATTAAGAAGGACTGCGGTCTGCACTCTTGTGGGAGGAGAGGCTGGACTCTGCCCTTCTGAGCTGGGAATTTCTGGTTAAAGGCTTATAGTGCCTGCATATTCTAACTGTTTCTTACTGAAATTGGTACACCTTGTTTGCTGTTGCATAGACTAGATCCAGGCCTGCTGAATCTAGCTTTGTTTGTATGCTTGTTGTTTGTTTATTTCCCTGAAATGCTAATTCCACCTAAAACGTGGCCTTTTAGCACTTCTGTGGATCCCTAGTGATATCTGCATTGCTTACTGTACTTATTTCCTTGTTTCACTTGAAAGAAAGTTACTGTTTGTCGTTTTTGCATTTAAGTTACCTGTAACACATTGCATTTAAGTTACCTGGCACTTGCTCACTAAAGCAATTATATAAGTCAGCTCTAAAAAATTAAAAGCACTACACCCTCACAAACTCCCCTTGAGTACCTTGTTCCCCATTGGCCCTTTTTTCAATTATAAAGGAATTCTCAATACTATTCTAGCATGTCCAAAGGTCAGTTGTCAGTCTCCTCTCCGGTCCAGCTGGTGAATCTGGGAATCTTGAGGCAATGTTACAACTGCCTCATGTACATAGACAACCCTCTCCGCCTCCCAACAAATTCCAACACATGTGAGAGATGAACCATATAGCCAAACTGGAGGCTAAGCCCTCTCAACTCAGTACTGGCGTAACCAGTCAGGAGGAGAAGGAAACCACACTCACTACAATTCCAGTCTCACATAGACCTACCACGACAACAAACCAAACACATAAACACACAAAAACATACTCGGAGGCTCTAAATAAAAATCTGCCTAAGCAGCAGAGACCTCCAATGCAGACACCCAAGCAACCGCTACCCCAAAACAAAACACGTGCAACACATAGCTCACAAAGCCAGTGTGCCGAACAGTCACAGCCCTTAAGGCTAAACAACACACCTGATACACTTGTAATAGGTGACTCTATCGTCAGGCACACTGATGTCCCGCTCACCAGGCTGAACAAGGAGAAGGTCACGGTGAGCTGCCTGTCAGGCGCTAGGATCCGTCACATAACACAAGCACTCAGGTCACTCCAAGGCAAGTACAAATATGACTCAGTCATTGTCCATGCTGGTGTGAATGACCTGAGATGTACCTCCCTGGACTACATGAAAAGAGACATAGAGGAGCTCTCTGAGCACGTAGCCCAGGCCGGTATGACCCTGACCTTGAGTAGCATCTTACCCTCACCAAGAATGATGCCACAATATGAAGACAAGATGATCAATTTCAACAATTGGCTTAAGCATTGGTATCATTCAAAGGGGATCCAATGCCTGTCAGCCTGGGATGGCATGCTTGACAAGCCACGATGCTTCGCTAGGGACGGCTTGCACCTGTCACCCCTGGGCTTCTGGATATTGGCAAAGGCTCTTGCTACCCCCATAGTGCCTTTTTTAGGCAAGGCTCAAAAGACAAACCCACCTCCATAGGTATCACAAGGGATAAGAAACTAAGAGTAATGCTACTCAACGCCAGAAGTCTAAACCTCAAGATGCATGCACTCGAAACTCTCCTTAGCATGGAGAACATCGATATCTGTGCAGTAACAGAAACCTGGTTCAAGGCTCCCGAGAGCACCCCAGCACTACCAGGTTATACCTCATACCATGCTTTTCGGCCCCAAAACTTGGACTGAACCACAAAAGGAGGGGGAGTATCAATATTTGTCAAAGATACCCACACCTGCAGGTTGGTGGCACAGCACGAAGCATCAGAGACTATCCATGTGCAACTAACAGTGGGTAAAACTGCCTTCCAGTTTATAGCCTGCTACAGACCACCCTCCCAAACACAGGAACCCCACTCGGCCTTCCTGAGAACACTGGAAAATATGAAGGTCTCTCCAAACACCATTACATTGGGCGACTTCAACTACCCAAACATAGACTGGGAGCATTACTCTAGCTCCAACACCCTAGCCCAAAGGTTCCTAGAATTTATAAACTCAAATGCTATGGAACAACTTGTTACCACTCCCACAAGAGGGGAAAACATACTGGACCTGACCATCACCAACATGGGGACACTATGCTCCAGACCAGAAGTGTATCCCTCACTGGTAAGATCAGACCATAAACTAATCTCACTGGATATTCACATCCTGACCCCACCCCTTGCCCAGAAAACCACAGTGAAAAACTTCTCTAAAGCAAATTTCACATGCCTCAAAACCGATTCGGAATCCTTCAAAGCCCCCGGGCCTGTGGAAAATACGGCCCAGACCGCAGAATCCTTTATAAACGCATTCTATGAACACCTTCAGGAATGCATGGATCATGCAATCCCAAATAAAACCAAGACCCAATCCTCCAAAAGAAGACGTCCTGTCTGGTGGACCCTAGCCATAAACAAACTATACAATAGAAGGAGGAAGCTACTACATGATAGAGCAAAATCCCAAAAAGGGAAGGCATCTCTGATCAGTATTAGCAAAAAACTACGGGCACTCATAAAATCGTCTAAGGCCAGCTTCGAGAGAAAAATTGCACAGGACACTAAGGATAATGACAAGGCTTTCTTTAGTTATGTTAGGAACCTGGGTGGGAATTCCCAGATATGCTCAGAATTAGTCCAAAATGACAAAAAATACACCGAGCCCACAGACATTGCCAACATCCTAGCTGACAGGTCCAGTGCAAACCCCCCCCCCCAAAAGGGCAAATATCTATCCCAACAGAGTGCTGCCACCCCTGACATCTCAGATGCTCAGGTAAGAGCCGCCCTCTCCAAAGCAAAAAACACAGCATCAATGGGACCAGATGGTGTCCCAGGCTGCATCCTACATGAACTCCAAGAAGAGCTAAACCCAAACATAAAACTACTGTTCAATCTTAGCCTTACTACAGGATATGTACCCAAAGAGTGGCGTACAGCAACAATGGTCCCTCTCCACAAAGGTGGTGCCTCAACGGATCCTGGAAACTATCGCCCCATAAGCCTGACTAGCTTGGTCTGCAAAGCTATGGAAAGGATCATCATGGACCTCATAAATAAAGACATTGGGGACCTACAGACACTGGATCCTACCCAGTTTGGCTTTGTTAAGGGCAGATCCTGCCTTTTAAACCTGGTCGATTTCTTTGAAACAGTCACCAAGGCCATTGACAAGGGGAAGGTGGTCCACACAGCCTACCTGGACCTCGCAAAAGCCTTCGATACAATACCCCACTCGGGCATTATAGATAAGCTCACCAGCTTAAATATAAACCCCTATGTCACTAGATGGGTTGCAAACTGGCTCACGGACAGAACCTACATGGTTAGAATTGCTGGAGCCATGTCAGACACCAAACCAGTTACAAGTGGCGTCCCACAAGGCTCAGTCCTGGGACCTCTCTTGTTCGGTATATATTTCTCGGCGGTACAGGCCAACACGGAAGGACTGTGGCTGACCAAGTTCGCAGATGACTGCAAACTGGGTGCCATAATCAACTCTCCAGCCGGCACAAGCATCCTCCAAAAGGGCCTCATAGAAACAGACAACTGGTGCCAGAGCCATGGCCTCAAGCTAAATGCCAAAAAGTGTATAGTCATCCCCTTTGGCAAAAACAAAGTGCCCACAAATTACCACATAGGTGGTAATCCATTAAGTACAGAAGAAGTCATTAGGAACCTGGGGACCCAAGTTGATAGCAATCTCTCATTTGACAACCACGTGGCCAAAGTGGTTAGAAAAACATTTTATATAGCCCACCTAATCATGAAGGGATTCACATCTAGATCAGGGGAGGTCATCGTGCCTCTTTGCTCTTCCCTCATCAGGCCCATAATTGAGTACAATGCCCCTTTTGGGATGCACCTTACCAGACACCTGCAGCAACTGGAAAGACCCCAAAAGTACCTCACCAAGAGGATCAAAGGGCTCAAACAGATGCCATATGCTGCCCGGTTAAAGAAACTCTAGCTCTACTCAGTGGCATACTGCCTGCTCAGAGGCGATCTGTGCCTGACGTATAAAGCCATGTCCAACCCGGAATTAATGGACATGCTGCACCTCAGAAAATACAAATCCCATCGAGCTACGCGCTTGAGAGACTTGAACCTCAGCACTGAAATAAATAGGACATGCTGGAGGGACAGATTCATAACCCAGAGGCTCCCTTCACTCTGGAATAAAATCCCAGTCCAGGTTAGGCAGAGTCCCACATTGACTCTCTTCAAGAGGAATCTTGATGAGTGGATGGGAGATTGTAGGTTTACCCCGGCTATTACTTCTGTGTCACTGTTAGACAGAGGCACAGTATACTAACCTCAAAAAAAGGCATAGCAAAATTAATTTAAAATGGGTGGCGAAAGCCAAGCACACTCTGGCTAGGCTTATAAATGCCCTAGGGCAGATAGCCTAGTATGAACCTATGAACCTATGAACTTATGTCCCCTCCTTTAAACAGATACGTTGACATCTTGGGAGTTGCAGCT
>NC_056735.1:708150289-708190289 GCF_019279795.1 Protopterus annectens
TGACTACTGAGTAACAACAAAATGGTTTCTGTGATGTGCATAGTGTGCTAACTGCTACTCTTGCCCTCAGCAAACATCTTGTATACAACAATTTGTTCTGTCTGTTGTTTTGCTGGTTTGGTACTTTACTGGCTGGATTATTTATTTTACACACTTATTAACTGGGTAAGCCCATTGAATAGAAGCATCCTTCTTCAAGGGTGACCTAGGAGCACTGACTGATTAAGTGACTTGCTCAGAGTCACACAAGGAACAAATGGAGGTAGAAGGAATCAAACTATGTACCTTTAGTAATACGAAACAGTTATCAGCAGTGTCCAAAGTTTGGAGCTTTAATTCTCTGTGCTAACTGCTTGGGGGACTTTTTTGCAAACTGAAATTCTTATATAAAAGGAGAAAGAGGCAACTTATTAGCATGGTTTACACTGCGTGACATTTTGTGTGTGTGTGTGTGTGTGTGTGTGTGCGTGCGTGCGTGCGTGCGTGTGTGTGTGTGTGTTTCTATGTGTGTATTTTGAAAAAGGTGAACACTGTTGTTATGGATCTTTAGTAAACAAAATATAAATGGAGAAGTGACTGCAGCTTTATATAAGAACAAGGTCATTTTTATGCCTTGCAAAAAAGGTCTCATATGACTAACACTCCATCCTACTTAAGCACAGTCTTAATTCTCAATTTTGATACAGTGATGGCTCTCATACAAGCTGCTATACTGCATCCCCTAAGTGAAAGCAAAGTTGTTAGGAAATTATGTTCTATTTACTTATGTTTTCCCTTTAAAAAATAACCAATGTTCCCATTTTGGGGATGGGAACTCAATGCTTTCTATTCTGCATGTGCAAAGTTCCATCTTTTGTTAGAAAAAGTAAGCTTACTTGGCTGGGCTTTTTTCCTTTCTTTTTAAACAGCCCAAGATTAAACCTACTCTAAATGGCCACTATAGAGATAATACCTTATTACAAGTCTTCCTGCATTTGTAAAGCAGCAGAAATGCCACTTCTGTAGTGAATGACTGGGCTGGTGTATGAATGTATGGGTATATGGATACGATACCATTTTTATTGGTTCTGGTTATCTGAAATGACTGAAGTAACCTAAATGAAATGGAAAGAAATGGATGCAGAGGTGCAAGTGCATTGTTACAACCAGATAGTCTATAGGATGGTAAGTATTGTGTGCAGATGTGTGTAGGAAGGTTTGCAGTAGGTTATATGTATGTTTTTTACAGCAGTAAGTTGAAATACTTTCCTAGACCACTATTTACATATTTATTCATTTGATCATGGGAACATGTCTGAGGTATTCAGTTACACAAGCAGTTATAACTGATTGGTATTCACATCGCACAAGAATCAATATACATAGATAATAAATCATGGCCACGGTGATGTATTCCAGTTCACTTTTGTCAGAAGCATGCAGCTTGCAAATCTCCCACAAGGGGACACACACACATGCAGACACACACACATGCAGATAAACACACACGTACACACACACACACACACACACACACACACACACACACACATATGAGTTTTGTGTGCATGTGTGTGTGTGTATATGTACATGTGGGTAATGTATATCTATACAAACAGTACCTCTTATCCAGTATCAAGTAATATGTAATACATTCAACTAAAACAAAATTATGAATTTTAGAAAATTATCTTTGTTAGTGATTATACTTTTGAGGGAGCAAAGTTAGAAAGTTAGAAACAGTAGCAGTCTGCAAAGATATTGTCATATATTTTGAAAAAAGTTTAACCTTCAATAACTATATTCTATTCTTGATCTCAGAGGTTGTAGTTCAGCATACATTTATGAAGTAAATTGATAATGTTAAAGGTTTAACATATGAGAAGATATTAAAAATGTTACGTATGTATTCCTTTTCATAAGTACATAGAATAGATGCAATTACATCCTTTAAATTTTGTAAAGATCCATTCATGTTTATTAATTTAGGAATAAGAAAATCCCTAGCCCAAGGTAAACTAAGACATCTTAGAAATACTAATAGAAAAATAAAGACTGCATCACAGAAAAAGTTACTGAACTTTGGAATAATCTTTCCAACAAAATAATCACTCAGAAATAACTGATCTTTTAAAATCAGTTGAGATGAATTCTAAGGAATATTAAAATATAGGCTCTACTGGCAGTCAGTAATGCAGTTGTCCTTAGACAGTAACAATGATAATGTAGATATATATATATATATATATATATATATATATATATAAGTGTGTGTGTGTGTGTGTGTGTATATATACATATATATAGAGAGAAAGAGATACACACACACACACACACACACACACACACACACACACACACACACATATAGATGTGTGCATATTCATATATGTATATATACATAGATAGATAACGATATCTACACAGGCACACACACAAACACATACACACACACACAAACACACCCCCCCACACACACACGCACACACACAAACACACCCACAATTGTATATAATGCAAACAGTTTATAATGTAGACATATATAAGGGGGTTGGTGTGAGGGGTGGGATATTCATTGTGTGCAGGTTAGGCATAGTGTAAGGGTTATTTAATGGGATACCTTTAGTGTTATATGTGCATTTGTGGGGGCTGGGGGTCTGAACCAGTCTTGTATACTGACAATATCACAGAAAGTGTTTTTCTAGGGTAAAGTTCAGGGTTAAGGGCAGGGGCTGTGTTGAGGTCAGGGTTAGTGTGCATTTGTGCTGTTGTATTAATTTTCTATGAGTGCACTGAAATGTCTATTACCTAAAATTTACACCAACATCTATGCATTCGTTGTGAATATTGAGTCAAAATGCAGGTTTTGCACTTTTCCCATTCTCATGGCTTTAATAATGGAATGTAGTACCAATTTACTCATTTGGGTACAAAAGGGCACTGTGTTTATCTGTAAAATATGCGATCAACTAATAACATCTTTAGTGAAAGTCATTTATTGAAAAATTGCACCCTTCCTACATTGCAAACAAAGTAAAGCATCTTAAAAAGAGCTTCCCTATACATAGTTGACTGTTGTTTTGTTTATGATTAGATTATTATAACTGTGTTATCAGTCTGACATATTGTTGACAATGTAGTACATCAGCCTCTTTTGTATGTCTTGGAATTGGCTGTCTGAGGTCACAAGTTCAAAGCAATAGGAAGATGATATTTTTTTCTCTTTTTTGTTAGTTTCAGCAAGTTTGGATGTAAGCCCTCATGCTGGTAATGCAAGGGGCAGGGCAACATGCAAAAATGTTACTTTTATACTTTGGACAGTCTTTGGCTTATGGGCTGGTATACTCATCCTATTACATATTTTAGATGTTTAGACTTCAGTGCTTTGGGTATTATTGTAATGGATTTCAGGTAATCATTACAGATTCACTTAAAAGCCACAGAAGTGGAGAAGGAGGTAAATAGCCATATATTATCTAGCAGATGCCCATTGAGTCTTATGGATTTATGTAAAAGTCACAGAAATGGGGAATGCAATGAATAGTCATATATTATATTGGAGACACCATTGATTATTGGTTATAACATTCATTTTACTACACTACTTTGATTGCATTTTAGCAATCAGTTAATACACCTTTTGTAGTCTGAATAGCTGCAGTATAAAATTATACAATAAATTTGGAAACTAAGCAGATGACTATGCTCCTTAAGGTTGCACAAAGCAATAGAGATGTCAGAATGGGAGTTGTACTACTATGAATTAGGTATGGTAACAGACAACAATAAACCTACCATGCTGATTGTTGAAGGGACTGTTTCAACCACAGTCTTTATCTAAACATCAAATCATACATATATCTATATCTATATATATATATATATATATATATATATATATATATATATTGGTACACTTGTATAAAATCCACTACTCTGGCTGAAGCAATATGTTCTGCTTGTACATTCATGCAAGCCAATCAGAAATTACATTGGAAGTGCTAATAAATCTGAGGGAAATGATTGATGAAAGCCACAAGAATGGGAAATATGTAATGCACAGAACAAAGAAACACCTACTCCCAGATTCTGAAAGCCTTGCACGGCATGCAGGATTAGAGCAGGAGCTCCAGCAGGCAATATGTCTGCCATGCAATCCAGGAATAACCTGTAGGGGCATGCACGAGTGCTCCTGCACTAGTCCTGCACGGACTCAGCCCCTGTATGCAGGAGAAATCCATGCAAATGAGTTGACTTTGTAATCCAGGAAGCTGGAAACTGGCCATGCAGGACTAGTGTAATCTGCAGAAATGTACTCCGTCAGTAACTGAGTACTTCTTCTTCTTCTTTCGGCTTTTCCCAGTTAGGGGTCACCTCAGCAGATCACCTGTCTGCTCATGATTGGCAGTGGAGTTTTACGGTGTCGAGTTGCCAGCCCAGCACCCAACCTTCCACAGAAGGCACACACATGCATGCACTCATACCTAGGGCCAATTTAGAGTGTCCAATTCACCTACAGCATGTCTTTGGGATGTGGGAGGAAACTGGAGCACCCGGAGGAAACCCACGCGACCACAGGGAGGACATGCAGACTCCGAACAGAAGGCACTCCAGCCGAGGATTGAACCGGAGAACCTCTTGCTGTGAGGCGGCAACGCTAACCGCTGCACCACCGTGGCCACCTTCCACCAGTAACTGAGTACATTTCTACAAATTCCAAAATGGAGCCATGACAGCTCCAAATAAAGGGTTGATATCATTTAGAAAGCATGCCAATGGCCAAGTATAAGGCCATTGGCATGGAAAACAGTTGAAAAAAAAATCAACTTTTATTTTTTTTTGTTAGCCGATCTCAGCTGTTTAAGTGTAGGGCAGCACAGCGCAAACGGAATCAGGGGAAAATAAGAAAATAAACCTAAAATAAGCATTCTAACTAAAATCACTATTCTGCCATTATAGTCAATGGCAGGTAGAAGACAACATGGCCAGTGAATAGTGGTTGCTAAGGGTGTGGCTCAGTGTGAGACATGTAACTATGCATTAGCAGGCAATCCTATGCAAATGAGGGGAATGATAGCGAATCCCAGATTTGCCCTGCATGCTAGTCAGCTCCCAACAGTGTAAGAGCAGGAATAGCTTGGTGCAAGCCTAGGAGTTAGCTGACATCATAGGGGTGTGTGGCAGGCATACTGTAAGCGGATTGGAGCCCTGTGGCTCAGGTTTGTTCCTAGCTTAGCACAACTAGGCAAGGGAGTGTGTCTGAGGCTGCCTAGCACTCTTTACATTGCCTAAGCAGGGTTGTGCATGCTGTGCACTGGGTTTTAAAGAAAAAAAAGTAAACCAGGAAATAGCAGCTCTGTGCACATCCGAGCACTGTGTTTGCATGGCGCGCCCCAGGGCTTAAACAGGAAGGCAATGGGAAGGGAAAACAGCAGTAGGAAAGTAATCTAGGAGAACTAGTATTGCTGGCAGGTGAAATGTATCAGAATCAGTCAATTACACAGGCAGCAGACCAGACCAGCCCAGAACACTACTATAAACTATGCAAACACCTTCCCCTCTGGTTTTTTCCATAATATACACCACCGGTGTATACAAGTTGGGAACTTTTAAAAAGCAAAACAAGAAAATGATAGGATCTGCAGCAGGCATCATACAACAACATGTGGAAGAGGCTGAGGGTGGTGACGATGTGAATGCTGTCGACCAACCCACAGTGAAGAGATGGAGAAAAGTGTACAGACCCAGGGTAACCTACCAGGGGCTACATGAGTGGGAGATAGCGGAGCGCTATAGGGTGGACAGGGACCTCCTACAGCAAATTGTTCAGCCACACCTGAACCCATCCTAGTGGATACCAAGGTATGTGTAGGCCTAGGAATACTAGCCACAGGTACCTCCCAAATCTCAACTGGGGATATTATGGGCATCTCACAGGCATCAGCATCCAGAGTATTCCACCAGTTCCTGGATGCTATGTCAGCAAATGCCGATGAGCACATATATTTCCTCAACACCTGTGGGTTGTTGGACAGCAATATGTGTCTCTTCCACCAAATAGCAGAATACCCTGAGGTAGTGGGTGCTATAGACTGCATGCACATATGCATCAAAGCACCACCCATTGATCAGGGTAGAGTCTAGATCAACTGCAAGGGCCTCCCCTCCATCAACTGCCAGGTCGTGTGTGATGCCCAGGGCATTATAACAAATGTGTGTGCTGGCTGCCCTGGAAGCTATCACAATTCCCACATCTAGCATCTAATGCAGCTGTACCAGAGATTTGCCAATGGGGACATCCCTTATGGTCACCTAGTGGGGGATGCTGGTTACACACTGGAGCCGTGGCCGATGACACCCATCAGAAATGCACACACACACACCCAAACAAGAATGCCATAATAAGGCACACGCACAGACCAGACATAATAGAGTGTGTGTTTGGGATGCTCAAGTCATGATTCTGGTGCTTGGATACATCCGGTAGAGCCTTGCAGTACTCACCAGCTACATGTACTCAGATTGTTATGGTATGTGCCATACTAAACAATATGATCCTGTGGAAACAGCTGCATGAGGAACAGCACAAGGCAGGGCCGCACATCCCCCCACCAATGCCAAGGCCTACACAGGCACATAGTGACTCAGAGGAGGAACAACTTGAGCCTGCCCCAGTAGGCAGAAAGAGGTGTGCCCAGTATGCCCTGGCCTTGGCAGCAAGGCAATGCATAGCACATACACTGACACAGTAGGGACCCAGGGAATGACACCTCTCTTGACTCGCACATACAGTAAAAGGGATGCCAAACATGACACTACCTGTGCTCAACCATGTACAGGGAGTGTACTATGTACATTCGACATAGGCAGCCCTCCAGCACCATCCTTCCATACTGGCACACCCACAAGGTAAGTCAATCAACCTACCAATTGCCGAATGGTGTAGAATGTGTTGTTACCTGTATCTATGGTATGGATGTGAGCATGCAAGGGAATCGGGTGGCTGAATGGTATGCCAGCAGATAGTAGACACCCATAGTGGCACCATGACTTCTGTAACAAATACTGGAGTCACCATAGTAGCCAGTACTACAAAGAGTGACAAAGCCCACTGCAGGAAATGTGCTGGGTGACATGTCTGTCCATATGACTCACACATGCCAATCAGGGAGGTTCACATACCCAACAACAGTCACAGCCAGCAGAACAGGTGTAGACAAACACAAACAGAGGCTGTGCTATGGTCTCTGAATGATGCCTATGGGTAACCTCCCCCCAGGCCTACACAGAGATACTACAGCAGGTCAGACAGTAGGATGTTAGTTCTGAAGGGTAGGAAGTCAGACACTAATATGTAGGTTAACCAAAGCTAAGACCTGTAGTACACTGATATGTCTCTAGTCAGCATGATAGGTTAGAATACAGAATGAAATGGAGTACCTGACATGCCAGTAGCATTATAGCAAAGGTGTACAAGTGCCATGTGTGCCCCCCATCCTATGTAGACGTGGGTGTGCCCCCCCAATCATGTGTAGAAATGTAGAAACAGTCAGGTGTGTCCCCACCAATCCTGTGTAGAAATGTAGTAACAGTCAAGTGCGCCCCTCAATCCTGTGTAGAAATGTAGTAACAGTCAGGTGTGCCCCCCAATCCTGTGTAGAAATGTAGCAATATGTATGAGTAGGTATAATACAAGTGGAGCACAGATGCCCAGAGGTGGCCAAGGTAGCAGGATAGGTTGTAGCATTTGCACAATATGCAGGTCTATGTGTGTTAGGATGGTGTGTGCTTCATATTGTGTGAAAGTGGTCAGTATGTATGCATGTTGAGGTAAGACCTGGTGGCCATTTCCCACTACTGCTGATGACAGGGACAAGCCCTCACAACTGCAGTGCCAAAGACAATCCCCACCAGTATAATACATGCTAGCAGTAAGCCATTGTAAATGTATGGTGGTAATATGTGTCACCATCTGAAAGACTGACATGGCATGCCTGTTGGGCTAGATATACAAGCAGTACACAGGGGAAAGTACCCCAGACATACAGTACATATTGTGTCACTGTGAAATGGAGACAGCCTTGGAATTGTACATACAGGTATGCATCACAGTAACTGGTCCTGTAGTAGGGGATACCGGTGATGAATGCCCAAACACTTGCAGATCACAAAGGCGGTAGGACTGATGTACTGGGAAACAGCTGATGTACCTGCACATTCCAGCATAGCTGGAATATCCCATGAATATCTGTGTGTCAGATGCAAGTGGTGACCATAGCACCCAGCTCATGCAAACACCACCCACAGGTACCTCTCTGGTCATATCCCTGCTGTGGGGAATGGGTACAGTATGACCCCACCTGTATATGGCAATAGTGGAAGAATACAGCATGCAGTGCAGGTGTCCCACGGAGATGTCTCCCTAGCTGTAGGTTGCAGCCTGCCAGCATCCACACCACCTGATCAAGACTGATAGAAGGTATTGGCATGAACACCTATCACACGTACCTTTTCACAACAGGGGAATATACTGTATTGTGGTCTGAGACTGTAGGAATAACAGAATGCAATGGCCTGCCACATCTGGCCCGCAGCAATACCTAATGCCCCACAGGCCTCTGCCAATGGCCTGTGTCTCACATGTACTGCCAATGCATGTTATGTCATGGACACCCATATAACAACATAACACACTCCACATAAGCCATTTGCAAGGCCATGTGGACAAACCACAGTAACATGTCCACCATGTCCCACTGCATGAACTGTGGACCAACACTAACGCACACCTGTGATTGGGGTGATACCTTTTGGGAAAGTATCAGAGAATGTATGCATAATGTATGGAAGAGGTTAGAATAATGGGGGGGGGTGTGAGCATGGGCAGCATGGAATGTGCAGGTTCCGACACCAAGCTGTGTGCACACACTATCCCTGGCTGCAAACACATAAATGGGTGGCTACACACGTGCCCATACACCACAATAGGGGTAATGTCCTGACCCATGGCCCCTGCCTCTGGGTAACCTGTGCGAATCTGTACAGCTGTGGGGCATTGCCACAGCAAGATAAGCCCATACTGTCATGTTGATGGGTGTACAAGTATGGGATCCTCTGCCAGCATTGTACCAAGGTGCTGAACCGGATACACAGACCTAGCAGCAAGTATCTGCAGCTCCCCCTCCAGAATGGCTTAACTTACCATGAATACATAGGTGTCTGCCCACAATATTGGACACAGCTGCAGTCACCCTTGTCCCCCAAGACATCACTGTGAGCAAGAATGTCCACCTGACAGTACATGAGGATAGAAAACATCACTGTGTATAATAGTACACATGTCTGAATATCTCTGCTAACAGCAGTACCATGCAGCTGAAGCAGCACAGACACAATCACCTACAGTACACACTATCCCCTGCACAGTTTGTCCCCATATTGCCAAATGATCGATGGATACCCTGCAGAAACAGTTTGCTACCTGCAGGTGCACAACACAAGGTCTGCACTGGAGTACAAACTACCTGGAATCGATCCATGCATTCAATACAGAAGGGCATACTGGGCATGCTCACACACAGAGAGAAATGAAGGCAATGTCAGACAGCAACATACTGAAAGGTCATACTAGGCATGCTCACACACTTAAATAAATATAGCCCATGTCTGCAAACAACAGTGGACCAGCCATATCTGGCAGTTGCAGATGTTAGTGCAGACACTTCTCAGTATGCACCACTCATGCTTTGCACACACAGTGGATAGGAATGCACACATATATCCAAGGACAACACACTATAATAAGCCAAAAGTAGATGTACATAGATTTATGGAAGAGAGTGACTGTGACAAGGAGCCATCCATTATGAGGCATGTCACATCCAGCACACAGCCAAATGGCTACAACCACATGAGGTTCAGATGTCACTCACTGTAGACATTAGCCACCAGTATCTGTCAGCATTATGGACTATGTGGTGCAAGTACTAGCTGTGCAACATGACTGTACAAGGAAGTAGTCATCTAGCAGCTCTATACACGTACCTGTGGAATATAACCCTGCACGTGCCCACATGTGGTGTGTCAACCTCTAGATGAATGGGTTATGGTCCATGCACACATACTGCCCTCCCCATACCCCTACTATGACAAGCCTGCTGAGGTCATCCACTTTCAAATACACCTTTGGGAAAGTTGAAGCCCAGTTATCTCTGTGGCATGTCCTATAATGCATACTGCTGTAGTGTAATAAACTAGTTAGGTAGGAGTTCTAATCCCAGACATGGCAACTGTGTGTGTGTGTGTGTGTGTGTGTGTGTGTGTGTGTGTGTGTGTGTGTGTGTGTGTGTGTGTGTGTGTGTGTGTGTGTAGAGAGAGAGCAATGCTGTTTAGGCTAGTGATACTCACTACAAATCAAATGACCTACTTTGGCAGGCTGCTGATGTCAGTCACTGTGGAATACACCATTCAGAAAGCTGTAGCTCAGTAATCTCCATTGCATGTCCTATAACTATGTACTGCTGTAGTGTCACCAAAATAGTTAGGTGTGTGTGTGTGTGTGTGTGTGTGTGTGTGTGTGTGTGTGTGTGTGTGTGTGTGTGTGTAGAGAGAGAGCAATGCTTTTTAGGCTAGTCACACTAACTACAAATCAAATGCCCTACTTTGGCAAGGCTGCTGATGTCATTCACTGTGAAATACACCTTTCAGAAAGCTGTAGCCCAATAATCTCTGTGGTGCCTCATATAACTGCGTAGGTAGGAGTTCTAATCCCAGACATGGCAACTGTGTGTTTGTGTGTGTGTCTCTGTCTGTGTAGAGAGCAATGTTTTTAGGCTAGTCACGCTCAGTGCAATTCAAATGCCCTACTTTGGTAAGGCTGCTGATGTCATTCACTGTGAAATACACCTTTGAGGAAGGAGTACTCCAGTAATCCTCGTTGTGTGTCCTATAACAACTTCATGCTGTAGTGTGATATAGAATTCTGGTAGGGGTTCTATTCCCACACATGGCAGTTGTGGATGTTTTGTGTGTGTTTCTATATCTGTGTAGGGAGCGATGCATTTTAGACTAGTCACACTCACTACAATTCAAATGCCCTACCTTGGCAATCCTGCTTATGTCATTCACTGTGAAATACACCTTTGGGAAAGGAGAACTCCAGTAGTCCCTGTGGTGCATCCTATAACAGCTTCATGCTGTAGTATGATATAGAACTCTGGTAGGGGTTCTATTCCCACATATGGCAGTTATGGATGTTTTGTGTGTGTTGCTATGTCTTTATAGGGAGCAATACATTTTAGGCTAGTCACACTCACTACAATTCAAATGCCCTACTTTGGCAATCCTGCTGATGTCATTCACTGAGAAAAATACCTTTGGGGAAAGAGTACTCCAGTAATTCCCGTGATGCGTCCTGTAACGGCTTCATGCTATAGTGTGATATAGAACTCTGATACGGGTTCTATTCCCACACATGGCAGTTGTGGAATTTTTGGGGTGTGTTTCTATGTCTGTTTAGGGAGCAATGTATTTTAGGCTAGTCACACTCACTACAATTCAAATGCCCTACTTTGGCAATCCTGCTTATGTCATTCACTGTGAAATACACCTTTGGGGAAGGAGTACTCCAGTAGTCCCTGTGGTGCATTCTTTAACAGCTTCATGCTGTAGTATGATATAGAACTCTGGTAGGGGTTCTATTCCCACATATGGCAGTTGTGGATGTTTTGTGTGTGTTGCTATGTCTTTGTAGGGAGCAATATATTTTAGGCTAGTCACACTCACTACAATTCAAATGCCCTACTTTGGCAATCCTGCTGATGTCATTCACTGTGAAATATATCTTTGGGGAAAGAGTACTCCAGTAATTCCCGTGATGCATCCTGTAACTGCTTCATGCTGTAGTGTGATATAGAACTCTGGTAGGGGTTCTTTTCCCTCACATGGCAATTGTGGATGTTTTGTTTGTGTTTCTATGTCTGTGTAGGGAGCAATGCATTTTAGGCTAGTCACACTCAATACAATTGAAATGCCCTACTTTGGCAATCCTGCTGATGTCATTCACTGTGAAATATACCTTTGGGGAAAGAGTACTCCAGTAATTCCCGTGATGCATCCTGTAACTGCTTCATGCTGTAGTGTGATATAGAACTCTGATACGGGTTCTATTTCCACACATGGCAGTTGTGGAATGTTTTGGGTGTGTTTCTATGTCTGTTTAGGGAGCAATGTATTTTAGGCTAGTCACACTCACTACAATTCAAATGCCCTACTTTGGCAATCCTGCTTATGTCATTCACTGTGAAATACACCTTTGGGGAGGGAGTACTCCAGTAGTCCCTGTGGTGCATCCTTTAACAGCTTCATGCTGTAGTATGATATAGAACTCTGGTAGGGGCATGAAGCTGTAGTATGATATAGAACTCTGTTAGGGGTTCTATTCCCACATATGGCAGTTGTGGATGTTTTGTGTGTGTTGCTATATCTTTGTAGGGAGCAATACATTTTAGGCTAGTCACACTCACTACAATTCAAATGCCCTACTTTGGCAATCCTGCTGATGTCATTCACTGTGGGGGAAAGAGTACTCCAGTAATTCCCGTGATGCATCCTGTAACTGCTTCATGCTGTAGTGTGATATAGAACTCTGGTAGGGGTTCTTTTCCCCCACATGGCAATTGTGGATGTTTTGTTTGTGTTTCTATGTCTGTGTAGGGAGCAATGCATTTTAGGCTAGTCACACTCACTACAATTCAAATGCCCTACTTTGGCAATCCTGCTGATGTCATTCACTGTGAAATACACCGTTGGGGAAAAAGTACTGCAATAATCTCTGTGGCACATCCTATAACTGCATAGTGCTGTAGTGTTATATACTAGTTAGGTAGGAGTTCTAATCCCCAACATGACAGGTGTGTGTGTGTGTGTGTGTGTGTGTGTGTGTGTGTGTGTGTGTGTGTGTGTGTGTGTGTGTGTGTGTGTGTGTGTGTGTGTGTGTGTGTGTGTGTGTGTGTGTGTGTGTGTGTGTGTGGCTGTGTTTGTCATTTGTATCCTGTGTGGAGGTGGGTGTGAGTGTGTAACAACTGAACTCCATGTTGAGTGGGTTTTGTAAAATTCCTATATGGTGGCTCTAGTATATATAACAATGTCCACCATACAGGGATAACAGATGTGAAATAGCTTAGAGGCTGGGGTGCAAATCCATAGCCCTACATGTGACATCAAGGCCAGCTGAACAATGTTAGTAACCCTTGTATTACCCAGAGAACACTCTCAACTCATGTCTCATACACACACACTTGCTTAGGCAACAACCGCTATGTTGATAGTACCCTGCATTTTGCCCACTGATAATAACCATGGTGATATTGCAGTGGGCTACATAGGGCATGGCACCTCATCCATCAGTCCAATAGACATGTACATGCTGACAGTGCACTTCCCCTATGTTCCCCACTGGACACGTGCAACACCTGTGGTGCCATCAAATATGACCCACAAAGGACATACCATGCCTGAAAAACATGCCCTGTATGGACAGATGCCACTGACACCAGGGAATACCAGTATCATGCTATCAATGAAGGTGCAGGGTCAATCTGCTGTCCATTAAAAGTTCCGGTCACATGAAGCCAGGACTGGCACATCTGATGATAACAATCTGTGCACACAACATGGGCCAGACATCCCAGGTACAGTTCCACATGTCACTGTACATGCATGTGGGAGGTGTGCATATCCCAGACACTGTCCATGTCATGGACTAAGGAACACATACATGGCAAGCAAAGCACAGCATTGGCCACACACAATAGTCACCCAGGTGACTGGATGGTGAATACAGTAACCACTTGGGTGGGCAAATCTAGACACTACACCCCTGACCACAATGCAGACCATTGTCATGTGGCCTGAGGCCAAGGTATACCCATTACCTAGCCTTGAATAGCCATCTGGCACAATCAACCACTACACACCCATGAAGCAATGCACCCATTCATGTCAATACTGGCACCCTGTGTGTGTGTGTGTGTGTGTGTGTGTGTGTGTGTGTGTGTGTGTGTGTGTGTTGTATGATGTGTATGATCACATTCACGCTCACTTACAATCCCCATTAGCATACTGAAGCATGCTGTCTGATGTCAGACACCTCCCCATACCCTTTGCCCATATAACCTCCATATGATCCCGGTGGTGCATGTGATACTTGCACAGTACTGTGTTGTGGCAATCACACTAGTGATGAGTTGTATTCCTGGCCCTGCCAAGTGTATCAATGTGTGTGCGTCCCTGTGAGAATGTGGCTGTGTTGACGCTGACATCTGTTCATGTGGACAGGCACGTATACTACACCTACCATATAGCTACCAAATCCCTGTTGCAGATGTGACTCACCGTCACATATATGTTTTGAGGACTCCTCAACATGTAACCTATGTGAAGCACCCAATAACTGCATAGACATGTGATAGCACTACATAGTTGTCAGTGGTTTGATACCCTGTAAAGGTAGGTGTGTGACAAAAACATGCTTACATTTTACTCTCCCACCCCTCCCTGACTTTTCTTTGCCTCTGTCTGCCTCTCTCACACCCTCTCTGGTGGATGTGGAGACTTACACTTGCTTTGCTTAGGCAGCAGCATGTGTATTTTAAGTGATGTTCATGATCAGCTGATGGCATCTGCATGAACTGCAGCCCTCCTCTAGCTGAATGCATGTGGAACAGCTGTGGTAACATTCCCATTGCCAATTGCATGGAAACACATTCCAGTATCTAGGAACATCATGTTGGTGTTGGGCCTTTTCACTCACTGTGAGCAGGAACTCAATCTGTTGTTTGGCAAACAGCATCTCAGATGGATTGGGGAATTACCTCTAAAAATATACACTGTGGAAACAGGCCAACACACAAGAGGGGGATGTGCCTGACCTGACTACATACTGTAAGTACTGCTATACTGCATTTGGAGTA
Source organism: Protopterus annectens (assembly GCF_019279795.1). Taxonomy (NCBI): domain Eukaryota; kingdom Metazoa; phylum Chordata; order Ceratodontiformes; family Protopteridae; genus Protopterus; species Protopterus annectens. The sequence goes on from NC_056735.1 coordinate 708,165,241, forward strand.
ATGTTGATTTAACAGGGTGTGTGTGAATATGGCTGTCCTACATGTTTTAATACCTGCCAGTCAGTGCTATGTTTATAAGGAAACCCCCATCTGTAGGGTCATCTGCAGACTGGGGAGTGTGTGGTGCCTTTTGTTTCATGTGTTACCCACAGAGCACCTATCTGTGAACTGCAGAAGGTAGTGTGAGGATTGCAATCTGTAGATGGTGATAGCCGTGAGAGTTACTGACTTCATATCCATCATAGGACATATGTTGCAACAAACCCTGTTACAACAGTAAATGTATGAGGGTATCTCAGCAACATGTCAATATTGGCCCTGTGTATGTGCTTCCAGCCACAACTCTGTCAACCTTTGTACATATGTCATGCAGTAAGAGGTGCATTTGTGCTGTACACCATAACAAGTGACATCATATCTAATAACAAGCCAGTGAGATATCAGACTGCTACACATGTTATGTATAGTAGGGGTTATATTTGATGACATAACCTGGACATTCTGTGGTTGTTTGTACAGTACTGAGGTCTGTGTACTTATGGTGAGTGTTGACAGTGTGTTTATTGTTAATATGTACATTGGCCTGTATACAGACTGTTGTAGATTTCATTGTTCTTGTTCCTGGTCTATCTGATGTTACATGCTGCGCCACTGTATGTTAATCTATTGGCTTACATGTTTGTAGGCCAAACACACACATGTCCCATACCACAGACGGGCATCAGACCACACTGTGTAGCGGGCCAGTATATGTAGGGTTAGTGTGTGAGTGGCACATATGAAGATGGTGTTGAACAGATAGACCATATACTGTAATATTATGCTAATTTACCATATGTGACTGTGGCTGTGTTCACATTGGTTGTGGTTATGGACTTTCACACAGGTGTCTGTTACTCTGTGCTGTGACATGCCTGTAAAGCCTGCTACATATGCAGGTACATGTGTATTCCCCCATAGGAAATGTTGGCCAGTGTTGAGCCAGTATGCCTGTATAATGCACATTGCTTTGTTACATGCCTAGCAGCTTAGTGTATTTATCCAGTGAGATGTCATGTCCAGATACTTGCCAGATATACTGCTACCAGGCCACCATAACACTCATGTATGTCAGACAACGCAGTGGGATGCAGTACAGATGTATGTCACTAACTAGTGGGTAGTATGTGGCTATGGCACCTCTATACCAGCAGTTATTATGTGTCAGGACAGACAGGAGTGTGTGAATGCATAATCTATGGGGGCAAATGTATACCAATAGGTATGTGTTATACACATCTACATGGCTGTTAACATCCACATTGTCAGACTTGGTCCACATGTCTTGCACTTAGGGGTTCTGTGTATACCTCTGGACTGTCCAAAGTGTATCAGACTGTCCACACATATTGGCCAATATCTCTGCTGTAGTCCACAGGAGCATTACTGTGCTAGCAATGGTACTGTACTATGATGTCCTTAGTATGTCTGTCAGTAGCCAATGGTGCACATGTTAAAAGCAGATGTGACCTCCCACGCACACCATGTCTGTGAAGACAATCCCTATTACAGTAGCAATAGTCTACAAATATACCTGCAATACATACCTGACATCCCCTTGCACTACAAAGTTGGGACTATAGGGGCTGAGGTGGGGCTCCACTCCATGTTCAGGACATATGGTGAGCATATATTTATATACAATTATCCAGATATATATATATAGATATATACACATATACATATCAACATACATAGATGGATAAGTATATGTACATATATATATATATATATATATATATATATATATATATATATATATAAAAACACTCAGATATATACATATACAGAGCAATATATGTCTACATATATACAGATAGAGATACATATGCACATATACGTATGGATATCTACATATATATTGACAGTAGTAGGTATATCAGAATAGGTATGTATGCACATATAGTCATAGATATCTACATATATACCAACATAACTAGGCATATCTGTGCACATAGGATGTGCATACATATATAGCTATATAGACAGTATTTATATATACATGTACATATATGTATATATACATATATGTATATATACATATATGTGTATATATATATATATATATATATATATATATATATATATATATACATATATATATATATATATATATATATATATATATATATATATATATATGTTTGTACATACGAAGAGATGTACACATGGCCATATATATGTTGCACTATACAGATGTGTATACAGACATATGTATGAATATACATGTGAATGTACATGTAGGCATATATAGACCTAGTATATGTATATAACCATATTCCTGTCATGTGTAAACCTCACGGTTGTGTATACCCTCCCAGATGTATCTCGCCGTATGTATCTGCTATGTGTACATTATGATGAAACAACATATGTAATGCAACAGTCATATTAATAACAAGGACTACACAATTTAGGAACTAAAGGCAATTGTTCAATACTACTTGATATGTGTATTGACAGCTTTACTGGTAAAACAACAGGTGTCTTCACAGTGGTCATGGTGTAGTAGTGAAGTGTTGTGACTTTAGTGTACAGGGTCCTGGGTGCAAGACCTGCAAGGGCTGTTCATTTTTTTGCTGGGCAGAACAAGGGCTGTTGGATACGGAGTGGTTAAGGCAGTTTTGAGCAGCTTTAAGTACGTTTGCACAGGTTTGAGTGAAGCTAAGCAGTACTGAGCTATGGGTAAATGTACGGGCGCTTACACAGTATAGGCTTCACTTACCAGTGTACAAATTAGCTCAACTGTTATATTGCAGAAATATTGATACTTGCTAAGCATGGCTTAGTCCTGGTAACCAGGTCACACCACCCAGTCTGATAATCTCTAATAAGTGTATGTAATGCCATGTACAATACATGCGCCTATGTGCTGTCATTACAGTAGCAAGGGGTGTGAGTGTCATGTATGGGACACAGATGTATATGAGGCCTGTACAGCACTGTTATCCATGTGAATGTGTTACATACAGGTGTAGTAGCCCAGGGTATGTGCTGTCATATCCATGTGAATGTGTTGTATACAGGTGTAGTAGCCCAGGGTATGTGCTGTCACACTGGCATGTAGTGTATCATGGCAGTACTACTGTTGACAATGCTTACCCAGGCAAGAGCAGAGTGCTAAATGTAGTACTGACAACAGGCACACCTGCAGGCATAGCTGGACATTGAGGCCTCCCTGTTGTATCCCAGGTGTGTGAGCTGTGTCACGGTTTATACCCCTCAATGGGTAATAATCCATCATGTGGAGTGTAACTGTAGACTACCGTCTGTACAGCACATGTTAGTGAGGGCTTCCGACGTGTAGTTATGGCATACATATTGTTGTCAGAAGTCTATCTGTCAACACACTCATGCCACTGCATAGCTACATACCAAACTGATGACTGTCTGTCCCTGTTCAGATGTGCAGATGGCAGGTATCCACCTGAGATATGTACAGGCAACCTAAGCTTGATTGACACTGACATGTCTGCCCAGCTGTGTAAGAAATGGCAAATATAGGAGATGTCACCCTGTATGCACCACATGCCACAGGTACCTCCACTACACTACATAGTGAACAGAACATGCTTGGGTACAGGTCTCCATTCCAGACACTAACCATGTGTTGTAATACATGTTGCATATATGCCAGCATGATCACCTCAGTGACCATGTGCAGGGGGCTGATGCATGTCATTCTCACCCTGAGGGTCACCACAATAGTGTCTGTCAATAGATTGCCCATGGCAGGATTCCACTGTACACACAACCCCTACACAACCCATCTCCCCTTGGACAATAGATAGGTACACAGCTATGACCACCTGCAGTGATGCACCCCTGTACTGATGCATGTGTGCGTGTGCATGACTGAGTATGGCAGTGTCTGTGTGTTAGCACAGCTGCACTTGGGAATTCCATGAGGGCCTTCACAACCAACACAACACCCATTGCCATAGTCAGTTGTGGCTACTGCTGTATGGGGCATTACAGGTACCCTGTTAAGCTCCACCCATACCAGCTACATGAGCCTTGTAGTACCAGCACAAAAGTGTTTTACAAATGAGTTGATAGGCATGGGATACCCATTGTGTTCTGGCATTTGTGTGTAGTTGTGCATGTCTGTATATCTGTAGAGTACAGCATTCTGAGGCCACATACTCCTGTTACAATACCAGTTGCCACACAGTAGTACAGATAGAGATGTTGCTGCCCATAGGTGAGGCATGACAATGAAACACCCTACTACGCATGTGGCATGTGCATTAGATGCATATCCCTGTAGTACCACTGTTGGGGTATACTATGGGTTGTATCACAGTCATGGCCAATGTGTGATGGTGGGTATGGCAGTGTCAACATGGGTTTCAGGGAGTACAATATCCACTGGGGTACACTGTCATTACACCAAGCTACACCCAGTATATGCCTCATGTACCACGTTATGGTTACCACTGTCACAATGCACCATGCAGGTAACTGATACCACAATCCAGGCTAGGTATGCATGTGCTGTGTGTAGCCTACCTGTAACACATTGGACAACCGGTCAAGTTAGTTAGCAGCGATAGGCCATGGTATCTCAGTAGTGTGTCTGCATTTTATGTGTCTGTTAATGTGTATATGAAGTTATGTCACACTACGTATTGTCCATATACACCCATTACATCCCCATTAGCATATTGTACATGTCTGGGGATGTTCTGCATGTAACATGTAACCTAGGATACACCTCACCCTAAATGCTGTGTGGTGTGTGCAATGTCAGCCACACACTTCAGTATCATGACATAGCTAGGTAGGGGTCTAGTCCCAGTTTTGCCAAGTAACAGTGTGCATGTATGTGGATGGGTGTACATCAGGTTGCAGGGTATACACACCTCAGCGGGTCACCTGTCCATGTAGCACACGGAATAACCATTTCAGTAACATGTGACATGTGTTCAACTGTACCCCAGATATGTCACAGCCATGGTGTCACCATAGTGCCATACCCCATTCTGGAATATAACTGCAGACCATTCTCGTGCTGACACATGTACACCTACAACACAAATGGATAATATTATAGGAACCGCAACCAACCAGTGGTACTAACAACTATAGTGCATCATTGCTGGACAGCTACACTACCTGCCATATATGCATTACACTTTACTCTTTACAACACGTTACACTGCAGTACCGTGGTACACTGTAGTACAGTCACCGTGTGCATCAGAACCATATTAGTCTGTCCCTGCACTGATAGTATGGATGACAGGGATGTGACACAGGTATCATCATATGCACAGAGCATCCTTGTGCTGACACATGTACACCTACAACACAAATGGATAACATTATAGGGACCACAACCAACAAGTGTTACTAACAGCTATAATGCATCATTGCTGGACGGCTATACTATATATATGCATTACACTTTACTCCTTACAACATGTAACACTGCAGTACCATGGTACACTGCAGTACAGTCACCGTGTCCATCAGAACCATATTAGCCTGTCCCTGCATTGATGGTATGGATGACAGGGATGTGGACAGGTATCATCATAAGCACAGAGTGTGATGTTAGTTTGCCAGAGGCCGAGGGTGGGCCATACATTTGACACCATTGTGTGGGTGAGGGGTGTACTGCATTGAGCTGGGCATTGTGCTGTGGTGTGTGTAGGAATGGGGTTGCCCTAGGTGTGTTTGTATAGTGTGTGGGTATGCATGCACATAGCTCTGCCATGTGGCTGCCCTACACAGGTGTTTATGGACAGCTGCAGACCATACCTGGCAGGGTGTGCAGGTCACTGTCTCCAGTCATGGACACATGGACTGTGCCTGCCAGAGGCTCCATGGGCATGTCCAGGTACAGGCCTTGATGTGCTACTCTCACCACATGTTGAAGCATGGACACACCACAGCCAATGAAGGGCATCATCTCACCATGCCCTCTATCTATGAGCTCAGTATAAGCACAGATGGCACCAGACAGTTCACGGATTTTGTCGCTTACAGATGCGAGAGCAGCCCTCTGCAGCCTCAGGCCCTGTCTGGTGTAACATTCCATATGTGCCTGTGCTGCCATGACAGCCTGAAACATGTGCCTGCTGGTACCAGCTGTGTCACCTCTGCCAGGAGCATGATGTCCAGCGGCCCTACCACGAGCACCCTGGGACATCCGTCTATGTGGTGCTCTGCAGGACATCCAGCTATGCCTGCTGTGACTGGACACAGTAGGCATGGTTACCACACTTTCCTGTGCCCTGCCACCAAACCCCAGCTGTCCCTCTACTATGGTCACTGGTGATGGGGTATGTATAGGCACTGAAACTGTGTGCAGGGTTGGGGTGGCTAAAAGGGGGATGTCAAATGTTGGTGCAGTGTCAACCCCTGATAACCGCACCTGTGCCTCAACAGTATTATCATAATTTTCGGTGTCTGTATGGATACCATCATCAGATTGCATGCAGGAGGGACCCTGACTCACCTCGTCACCTGTGGGGGAAAACAATAAACACACTTTAAAACCTGTACAGCATTGCCTAATAGTACACACACACACACACATACACACACATGTCCATAATACCTACCTGTCCATGGCTTTATAGACAGTTCCACGTATATGTCCATGTGGTACCCCATCCTGCATCACATTTATTAACATACACACATTGATACCACTCATTAACATATCAGTCCTCTAAATGCATACACAAGCAGCCACACCACAAGACCTGTTACTACATTACCTGCCTGACCTGTGTGTAGTGGTTTTTACATGGCCTCACTGCTGTCATTCGGTATGCACCCCATGTATGTCCGGGCATCATGAGCATGGCCCCTATATGTCTGGGCTACTATGTTCTATCCATAATATCGCGCACTGGTGTGGCATGAGTATGTAATGCTCAGTACATGCCACATATGCTGCTCATTCAGCCTATCATGTGACAAATGTAATATTTGGAGACACTCCCTGGTATTGACTAGTGCTTCCCAATGCATCTGTAGTGCTGCATACATGGGCTGTAGGTGACCTCCCTGCTGAATGCGATATTAAGGGTGTACCTGGTGTCTACCTTCCCTCTTGATGTCTGTTCCATGCTACAAACCATATTATACTATCAGCTGCCCTGTGATTACACACATTACAGGTATTCCTGGTGTGTAATGTGGCAGTCCATGTCCATGTACTGCACGATTCCAAAGGGAGGTACTGCTGTATGAACACCCCACAATCTCACATGTGCATACATGGCCACCCACACAAACACACACATGCACACACACATCCTACATGCATCAACCTCCCTCCACTTCACCAGAGTGACCCTACAGACAAACCAACTAACCACCAGGACACACACACACACACACACACACACACATACACACACACACACACACACACATACTGGTGCGGTTGCACAATGATAGTACACACAGTCCTCCGATTACCCATTTATCAGTATTCAGAACATTTGGTACACAACAGCATGCAGTTCAGCTATAGTCAATCCATGCTAGCAACAGTATACATGTATGTGATGCATGTGCTGTGTCACTAGGTGATGCTCCTTCCCTTGGATACCACTGCACCCATGTACACAGTATTGCTGTGCACCTGTTCTGCACCCTGCCATGTACTGTGCACCACACCTCACAGGTGTATAGCCCATTGTAGAATGTGTAGTACTGTGTCAGATATGTCAGCTTTAATGCTCACAGCCACTATGTTTTTCAGCAACACTTACCCGGGCTGATATGTGGACAGATGTCATTTGTGAATGCCTGATGCCTGATTTACAGCGCTCAACATCAATGGACCATGTATGACCAATACAATACTCTTACACTAACAACCATCAGAGCATACCGTGGCTATGGGGGGTGTACACACCCTTCCTGATATGATGCACCCATCCGTGATCTGCAGTGGGACCACATCACTGCATATCTTAACAGTACATGTGCCCGATATGTGAAATATGCCCTGTATTTTCACATGCAGTGTCTATGCAATGAGTTAGGTATGTGGATGCTGACTGCAATGCATACACTCCGTGTGGGCATATGTGTGCTATGATGGTTTGACGCATCTCTTGTTGTGTGTACTAGAGCAGTCACTACACCTGGCAGGGTTATACCAGCATGGGCCATCTGCAATTGCTAGTGTATCTTCAGTCTGCCCTATACATGTCCCCCTACTCTGCATGATTATAAGGTCTACTCATGTGCACATCCCTTGGTGTTCGCACACTGCCATCACTATTGCTGTGGGGGTTGGGTTATGTCTGCCACAGGTCCTGAACTTGACTATGTGTGGATACTGCCATTCTTAGCATCCTTAGGATCCCTGCTGCAGTGCACTGGTGCATCATGCTGACACCACCCCTCCTTCAGCCATTTTCCAGATGCATGACAATTAAGCCCTACGCATGTGTCACTTTGCAGTGTCTCATAAACTGAACACCACATGTTACAGCCTAGTCCCAGCTGATAATGTGGACTACTGTAATGCCTTATGCCATAGTGCATCTCTGCAACAGTTGCCATTGTTCTACAGGTATATACACTGGTGTTGCACTGTATATGGGTGTTATTCCAAACATGTCCCTACTGTAGGCCATGTCTCCTACCATTATGTTACTCCCTGTGGACACATTCCGCAATGACAGGATGTTAGTTATCATGCACATGTCTGACATACTCTTACAATACCCCATCATGGTCACCCCTATGATGGTGTGCATTTCACAGCAACAATACGTGCACATGTACAGCATGCATTCTGGGTATGTGTGTTAGATGTGTGCATGGCATATAACATCGCCATTACATGCCCGGTGTGTTGGCAAGCATCTACATAAACCATACTCACCAGCTGCAGGCTCCTGCCTTGGCGGTATCCTGGAGGGACCTACATAAGAGAGTGAGAGATGCAATGTCAGTGGCCACACCTGTGGCAGTGCTACAGGGTGGGTGAAGTATTACAATACATCAATGGCACATTTCCACAATACTACCACATATGGACATGTGTTTATCACTACTATGCAGCAACACAATATACCTATGATATGTCAGATATGCATGCTCTACCTGTACCGATGTGGATGTATATCCAACAGTGGTCTACTGATGTGCCCTGTGGCCTTACCTGCATGCTCCTCAGCCTTTGTGTGGGTGGCAAACACCTCCACAAAGGTGTCCGGTGGTTGGTGGCTGGCCGGATGAAGAGGTGCCACGAGGCAGGCCAGGAGCTCCTCCACACATGTCAGGAGGGGTTGGATGGCATGACCCCCCCCCCTGTGGTGAGGTGATCCCCCCAGACTGCAGCAGCAGCACGCTGATGGGCATTGCAAAGCAGGTCAGTACAATGATGCTGGACCTGCTCATAACTGCGGTTGTGCAATCCAACATCATTGACCCTGTGGATTAGGTCATTCCACAGGGCGGTCCACTCCTGCTGGTCATGGGCGGCCCATCCAAACAGCACAGGGTAGTGTTGGATTAAATACGTGATCAGCACTTCATTTTCGGCTGCTGAATATGTTGGGAGACGTGCATGTGACATCTTGGCTGAAAGACATAAAGATGGTAACAGGTCTGAACAACTCAAATAGCAAGGTTACCACAGTTCTTCATACACATCTCTGTCAACCCCCCCCCACCATATCAGTGACAACAAACTGTACACACAGCTCAATAGGTATGGCCACAGCTTACCAATGGGACATATATTGTATTGTACCACAATTTCTGCTATATGTTTGTAGCCATGTTCCCTATGTGGACACTATCATTGCTGGCCTGTTATAGACTATTCACTTGCATGCCATTGTCAGGGCCACTATGGCTCCATATATGCCTGTGGTATGGCTGCTTTGTGATTGCTGCACATCTGACATTCTGTGTTATTGGGGATATCTATGCATGCTGTTGGACATAATATATGTACTATTGCCCAGCAGAACCATCTCTCCAAACCCACCTTCCCATTTACCTGGCCACATCACATGTGTGTGTCCCACCCTGGGGCCACCTCATGTACTGGTCTAGCAATACTGTCAGGGGGAACCAACCCAGGGGATGTTGGTCCTCCCGGGGGCACACACAGACATGTTCCTGTCCACTGAGGTCAGGTCCAGGGTCTGTTCCACAACTGGCTCCAAAGACACATATGGGATGTGCTACATCACTCTGATGCACCCAGTACACATCCACAGGGCCAACATGTTCCTCCTGCTCAGCCTCCAAGCCAGGCACCTTCAAGATGTGGACTGCTGTTGTGAATATCAGTGGGTGGGTGGCTTGTTCCCATTTTGTCCATATTGGGGCCTATGGGGCATCCACATCACAGACCACACACACCATCCAGGGTGTTAACCCACCATGTGTCATATACCACTCCTGTAGACTGTCCTCTATATCTACCAACCCTGACCACCTTCACAACTTTACCTACCATACTTCCCCACATTCCCATTCCATACTTCACAGATGAGGGCAATGTGGTCCCAACAAGGGGTTAACATGTGACATACCCATCCATGCTGCACACACTGCCAGCTGTAGATATTTGTGTGTATTGCTATGTGTGCTGTTTCCTCACACATAGCATGCAGCACTGTGGTAGTAATATAGGGGACATGTATTTACATACATATATGTTTGTGTGTGTGTTTGTATATAATTAGACATGTGCATATAGGTATGTATCTATATATGTGTAGATATATGTGATGTATATATGTGCTCATATATATGTCTACCCATGGGTATCTGTACATTTGCAGACATACATGTGTGTATATATATATATATATATATATATATATATATATATATATATATATATATATATGTTTATATATTGTATATGTGTACATATGTACACATATGCATACCTATATGTGGGGTACATTCAGACATCAGGTCCACAATCTGACAGCACCTTCCTGCACAGCTGCACTGTTCTGCCTTGCTACAACTCAGACAGGTGCCAAATATGGACACAGCCTGACATTAGGGGGGTATATGTAGGACCAGATTGCAGGTAACTCTATTATATACCTATGGCATTCCTGCATGCTACATTACAGATTTACCTAAGTATCCTTCAAGGAGTGGGCTGTGGATCCCACATGTCCATCATAATGGCATTAATTCCACCACCAGCTATTGGGCACGTAATATACACACTTCTCATTACACAACACACACACTATGATGGCTTAGATCTTGTCAGTCAGTGCTGATCTGCACAGTTGATGGCTATGGCCCACTACCAACAGGGACATACACCATTGTCCATAGCAGTTGTTCAGTTGAACATCATTACAACAACAACTGATGGCACATATAAATCATTCATCATCATCTATCCCATTATTATGCACCAAGTACTACATTCAATTACATGCATATATACTTCACATACCTGCTGTGGAAATGATGTCTGTTCTGGATAGTTTGCTGGATGTAATTATGATTTTTTGTTTTTGCTGTGGCTTTGTCTTTTGCTTTCACTTCCACTTTCACTTTCACTTTCTCTCTCTCTCTCTCTCTCTCTCTCTCTCTCTCTCTCTCTCTCTCTCTCGGCCTCTGTCCAGTAAATGGATTGAGCTGCTTTGAATAGATTGCAGCATGGATTTTGTAAGTGATGCACATGATCAGATGATGGCCTCTGCACCAATCAGTGTCCTCCACTTGCTACCTGCATGCAGCTTGTTGTGTAGGACTTCCAATTACCACTGTCATGGCAACCACCTACTATAAATCCCTACATCATGTGGGCGTGGTCTGTTTACCTTTCCTGTGTGATGGACATCCTTCCTGTCTGTGTGCATCACTGTTACAGACAGCAGGTAGCAATACCTCTTACAGGAGAACCTGCACACTCAGGCCAGCTACATATTTGTAGAAGGCTCTAGAACTACAGACAGAGTGTGAGTAGAGTTGTTTTATGCATTGTATAGCACTTGTGTTTCAGGGTTTGTGTGTACATACTAATTTAACTTGGAATGCAGTCTGTCTGCATAGCTCTCAACTGTGGGCCTATCCTCTTGATGGCCAGAGGTGTGCCTATTATGTTTTGTCTGTCCACCACACAGGTCTTGTGTCAGAGATTTCACTGGCAGTGTGTGTGTTGAGTGCTATCAGTACATGGCTACATTCATTTCTGTTTCTAACGTCATATTCCTGACTAAGGGTATGTTGCAGACTATCCTGTAACACCAGTGACTTGCTTAGTGGATGACAGCAGTTTTCCAAACATGGGCCTGTGTTCCAGCCTCTGTCCTCCACCTACATGGCAGGCTTTGCACATATGACATGCTGTCAGGGGTTGTTCTGTAGTGGGCTGTGAGTATGTCATGCTGCCATTTCTGCCGTCAGTTCACTGCTGTTGTGCCCCCCACACATACGGTGGGGTTGGGGCCATATATGTGTGGGGTTCACCTACGCAATACATGAGTGCCCTTATGCACTCCAGAGGCCAGTGTATGTAACAGTGGTATATGGCCCTGTATTATTGAGTCTAGGGGGGATGCACCATAACTAACCTAGGCTGTTACAACATGTGAGGGTATCAGGGGTAAGCTTTCTTTAGGTATCTGGATGTACATTACCATACAATCCTCCTTGGGTAAAGGCAGGCCTACTGCCTCCTGCCATACAGATTGTTCTGTTTGTCAGTGTGCTTGTGATTGTGTCAGTTATGCCTTGTTATGTAACAGTTGCATTCCATTGTGTCAACTGAGGTCTTTAACCCCTCGGGATTATGTACAGAGTGTAGATAGAGGCTGCTGAACTATACATCTGCATTTCTTACTGTTGATTGTTTGGTATCCTGTGGCCTAGTCTGTCTTTACTATTGTACTACTTGAAGACCTCGGCCTGGACAGCAACATTTGTAAACCTTTCCAGACTACTGTATTAGTATAACTGTTTTACAGTTGTATTACTCTGTTTATATGGATTTCAGTGTCTAAACAGCTATATGACATGGCATATACAACTGTAATAGTACACAAATAAAGCTTTCCCATGTATGCAAACCTGCGTGTGGTGTTATATCCTTTGACCTCTCTGTGGGAATATGTTGCAGGCAACAATTGTCATTTGTATGGGTGGCTCATACTGTGTCCAGTTGGTAAGGTGGTAACTGTAGGCATAGTGGCTGTTTCATATTGTGTGCACCTTTTACATATGTATCGTACTATACGTATCTCTGCATGTGTATGTGTAGTTACATATACATCTATATCTATATATCTATCTATTTATATATATATATATGTATATATATATATATATATATATATATATATATACATATATATATATATATATATATATATATATATATATATATATACACACACACACACACATATATATGTATATCTGTATCTGCATATGTGTCTGTGTATATGTATCCTAGGGGTGTTGATTGCATCCACATTGTACATTCCCTGTGGGAGCTGGACTGTACAGCATGATACTGTCACATATTAATAAGATCTTTATGGAAATCAGATCCTGCTATTAAACCAGTTGGATATCGCCAGCTTCTTAATCCTTTAGGCACAATCTCTTCTCTTAGACATTCCTGAAAATATTCTATTTCTAAATTTAGCTTTTTATACTTTAACATGTACGTATCCAATTCGTTTAACAAATCCGATAGGACTGCGCTATTATTCTGTGTATTATTTAAAACTTGTTCATTTGATTGATTTCTGCACAAACCTATAGGTGATATAAGCCAGTCTTTTAAATTCGGCATTTGCGTAATTTCTCTACCATTATTTTGATTTGTGTTGTTCATATTTATATTTAATGGTAGCGCTGCTAATGTAGTATTCATGCCATTTTGACCATTGGTATTAGAACCTACTGCATTAGAAATGAGAGGTCTTGGTTCGTTATTGTGATCATTCATTTGATTTGTTTCAATATTATGCACAGTACCTGATTGCAGCTGCGATACTGATTGAAACTTGTTCACTGTCTCGAGAAGTTTGGAATAACTTTTTGTGTGTGTAATTAAATTTAGAGTATTGCATACTTTTGGTTAAGATAACTTTAAGTAAATTAAATTGTTAATTGATTTGTTTTTGGCGCCATTTTAGTAGGAAATACCTAAGAAGTTATAAATATAAGCGTCACTGTGAGTAGAGAGTTGTTTCTGAAGAAGTTTCGCAATTTAGCAGAACGAAAAACGTGTTTTTATTTTTTGCGTTTAAAGTCAATAAACGGTGATAGTTAGAAAGCATCGCTTTTCTGGCATTTTTGTGACAGTTTGTTTTTTTTTTCGAGTGGTTTTTGTACAGCATGATATGTTACTGATACCAGCCTGACATCATACAGGTGGAATGGAGTACTGTTAACATCTTGTGCCCATGTTGTGTCAGGTCCTGGTTATGGAATCTGAAACAGTTGGTAGTGTATTGCAGGGCAGACGTGTTTGGCTATGGGGGGGGGATACCTATTCGTATAAGATGTATGTTGTTTAGGGCCCCTCAACTTAAACAAGGCTTAAACAAGGTTTAAACTCTGAGCTTTGGCCAGCTAAAACCTACATGCAATCAACTGGACGTATAAGTGAATTTAAGTAAATTTTTATCTGCACTTTTTTTCAAATAATACAGCATTTAAATTGATTTATTTGTGTTGCATTGAATACTATCTAGCTGGAAGTTGGGGCTCTGTTTTTTCAGTTAATGCTTGTTAGAATTCCTGCATAGCCAGTGGTAACTGGGGGTAGTTCACTTCATTATTATTCAGTTTCTGCCTTATACAAGTGGTACATTTCGGATTATTTTCTGCTTAAACTCTGAGCTTTGGGCAGCTAAAACCTACATGCAATCAACTGGACATATAAGTGAATTTAAGTAAATATTTATCTGCACTTTTTTCAAATAATACAGCATTTAAATTGATTTATTTGTGTTGCATTGAATTCTATCTAGCTGGAAGTTGTGGCTCTGTTTTTTCAGTTAGATCCCTACCCACCCTCCTTGCTTTTGTTTTGGTGCTAATCTTGGTGGCTTTGAAACTGCCCGCCCCTCTTGTAAATTTGCATTTGGATACTCCTCCTGGGCCCATCTCATTTGTTCACTCAAAAAAAAAAATGTTGCACTTTTTTCATCTGCTTTTACTGTATTTGTGTTTCTTCCTACTTTATTACTTTATTTTGCTTTTGTGTCATCTTAAAAGTACTCAATTGTATTTATTACTGCTTGGTGTAACTATCATTCTAAGCATTTTGGTTTAAGCACTTGGGCTTCAGGCCAGTTGTTTTACATTAAGAAGGTTTGTGGTCTGCACTGTTGTGGCAGGACAGGTAGCCTACATCCTTCTAAGTTGGGAACTGCTGATTGAAGGCTCAGTGTCTGTTATTCTAAAAGTGTATTAGTTCTGGTTTAAGCACTTGGGCTTCAGGCCAGTTATTTTACATTAAGAAGGTTCGTGGTCTGCACTCTTGTGGGAGGAGAGGCTAGATGCTGCCCTTCTGAGCTGGGAATTTCTGGTTAAAGGCTTATAGTGCCTGCATATTTGAACTGTTTCTTACTGAAATTGGTGTACCTTGTTTGCTGTAGCATATACTAAATCCAGGCCTGCTGAATCTAGCTTTGTTTGTATAACTTGAGCACTAATCCAGACCTTCTTAAAAGTATTCAATTGTATTTATTACTGCTTGGTAGTAACCTGATTAAAGTGTAGCTATCATTCTAAGCCTTTTGGTTTAAGCATTTGGGCTTCAGACCAGTAGTTTTACATTAAGAAGGTTTGTGGTCTGCACTGTTGTGGCAGCACAGGCAGTTACATCCTTCTAAGTTGGGAACTGCTGATTGAAGGCTCAGTGTCTGCTATTCTAAAAGTGAATTAGTTCTGGTTTAAGCACTTGGGCTTCAGGCCAGTTATTTTACAGTAAGAAGGTTCGTGGTCCGCACTCTTGTGGGAGGAGAGGCTGGACTCTGGCCTTCTGAGCTGGGAATTTCTGGTTAAAGGCTTATAGTGCCTGCATATTTGAACTGTTTCTTACTGAAATTGGTGCACCTTGTTTGCTGTAGCATAGACTAGATCCAGGCCTGCTGAATCTGGCTTTGTTTGTATAACTTGAGCACTAATCCAGGCCTTCTTTTTTGTAGAAGGTTCCCCTGCACCACAGTGGCAAGAGTGTGCAGTTAGAACTTGTCTGATTGAAGACTACAGGAACAGGGTTCAGTTTTGATATTTTTTTTACTGGTTAATTGGGTAATTTGTTTAAAAGCCTTTTCTGATTGCTTGTAGTCATCTAAATCTGTTTTAAGTGTATTTATTACGTTTGTAGTCGTTTAAAGCTGTTTTAACTGTATTTTTTTACTGTTTTTGCCTTATCTTTAAAAAAATTTTTTTTCCTTGTTTCCCACCTTTCTAAGCTAGTACAGTCCAGTTTTCAGGCTAGTGCTGAATTCAGGGCTGTGTTACAATTTTCTGAGTTGCCCATACCTTACTTGGATAGAGGGAGGTTTCTCTGTTCACCTGTGAGAGAGGGAGCTTTGAGCAGCCATCTGACCCTGGAGGAGTGATTCCAGCCCAGAGGTTAGTAGTTTATAGGCCATTTTGGGCTAATTTCTATCTCTTTCATTTCCCTGCTGTAAAAAACATGTTTGCATGGTTTTGCACGTCTGGGCAGTGCCGGTTAGCTAGGGCTAAATTTATCCCGGCTCCACTAAGTCTCCTCTTCAGTTTTTCCCTTGAAAGTAGTCTAACTCTCAACCTAAGCACTTAAAAAGCATCCTACAGTCCAGCACTTGCTCAGACCTAATAGCAAGCACTTAATATACCCCGACACTTGATTGCCCAGCAGTGCAAGGCTCATTATTCACCCCTCACCAATCAAGCGACTAAGCAGCTAACCCTTCTATTCAGGCATGACCAAATGGCAATTTCAGGTATACTCTCCAGTTCAGCTGGTGAACCTGGGTATCCTGAGGCAATGTTACAATTGCCTCAGGTACACAGACAGCCCCCTCCTCCTACCACAAAACATGAACATATGTGAGAGATGCAATTATATAGCTAAATTGGAGGCTAATCTCTCTCCACCCAAGACTGGAACAGGCAGTCATGAGGGGAAGGTTAACACTTGCACCACACCTCCAGCCTCATATAGACATACTAAACCAGCAGTGGCAAAAAATACACATAAATACACAAAAACTCATACTCGGAGGCTCTAAATAAAAACCTGCAAAAGCATCACAGACCTCCAAAGCAGACACCCAAAAAACCTGCACCTCCCATCACAAACCAGACAACACATACAACACAAAATCAGTGTGCTGCACAATCATAACCCTTAAGGTGAAATAACATACCTAACACACTAGTAATAGGCAACTCTATAGTCAGGCACACTGATGGCCCACTCACTAGGTTGGACAAGGAGAAGGTTACTGTTAGCTAGCTGCCTGTCAGGAGCCAGAATCCGCCACATAACACAAGCACTCAGGTCACTCCAAAACAACTACAAATATGACTCTGTCATTGTTCATGTTGGTGTGAATGACCTGAGACATACCTCCCTGGACTACATGAAAAGAGACATGGAAGAGCTCTCTGATCATGTAGCCCAGGTGGGTATGACTCTGACCCTGAGTAGCATCCTGCCCTCACCAAGAATGATACCGCAGTATAAAACAAAAATGATCAATTTCAACAATTGACTAAGCTTCTGGTGTCATTCAAAGGGGATCCAGTGTCTGTCAGCCTGGGACGACATGCTCAACAAGCCTCGTTGCTTTGCAAGAGATGGCTTGCACCTGTCACCCCTAGGCTTTCGAATACTGACCAAGGCTCTTGCTGCCCCCATAGTGCCTTTTTTAGGCAAGGCTCAAAAGTCAAACCCACCTCCATAAACAGCACAAATAAAAAAATGAGGGTTATGCTACTCAATGCCAGGAGTTTAAATCTCAAAATTCACGCACTCGAAGCACTCCTCAGTATGGAGAATGTTGACATCTATGCAGTAACTGAAACCTGGTTCAAGGCTCCACAGAGTACCCCGGCACTACCAGGCTACAACTCATACTACACATTTCGGCTACAGAACATGGACCGAAACACAAAAGGAGGGGGTGTACCCATATTCATCAAGGATACCTACACCTCCAGGTTAGTGGTGCAGCATGATACCTCCGAGATCATCCATGTACAACTAACATCAGGTAAATCTGCAATGCAAATTGTGGCCTGCTACAGATCACCCTCCATGACCCAGGACCACCACTTCACATTTCTGGAGACACTGGAAAACATGGAGGTCCTACCAAACACCCTGATATTGGGTGATTTCAATTACCCTACTGTTAACTGGGAAACTACTCAAGTACAAACTCCCAGGTCCAGCGCTTCCTGGAATTTATCAACTCAAATGCCCAGGATCAGCTGGTAAACTCCCCTACCAGAGGTGAAAACATATTGAACCTGGTCATCACCAACATGGGTGACAGGTGTTCTACACCGGAGGTCAACCTGTCACTGGTTAGATCAGAACATAAACTAATCACTCTGGATGTCCACACCACACCACCACCTCCAACCAAGGAAACCACAGTGAAAAACTTTTCTGTAGCAAACTTCACCTTACTTAAGACAGAGGTAGTAAGTTTCACAGCCCCCATGCTAAAGAATAACAATGTCCAAGATGCAGGAACCTTTACAAATGCACTCTTTGAGCACCTACAAGGATGCATGGATCGTGCCATCCCTAGCAAAACCAAGACTCACTCCCCTAAGAGAAGGAAACCAGTCTGGTGGACCCCTGCCATAAACAGGCTATACAATAGAAGGAGGAAACTAGTTCAGAAAAAAAGCAAATCCCAAGAAGGAAAAGGTCCCTCATAAAATCCTCCAAGGCTAACTTTGAATGAAAAATAGCCAAGGATTCGAAAGATAACCACAAAGCCTTCTTTAGCTATGTCAAGAATCTAAGTGGCAACTCACAGATATGCTCTGAGCTAGTGTAAAATAGCACAAAATATACTGAACCCACTGATATTGTCAACATCCTGGCAGATAGATTCAGTGCAAACTTCACCCCCCTCTCAACCCCAAAAGAGCCCACAACAATACCGGAAAAGTGTAGTGTCCCAGAAATCACAGATGCACAGGTGAAAACAGCCCTTTCAAAAGCCAAAATTACAGCGTCAATGGGGCCAGATGGCGTCCCAGGCTACGTCTTGCACGAACTACAGAACGAACTAACCCCCACCAAAACACACTATTCTACCTCAGCTTCTCCACAGGCTACGTGCCCATAGAATGGTGCACAGCAACGGTTATTCTGCTCCACAAAGGTGGGGCCACAACTGACCCTGGTAACTATTGCCCCATAAGCCTGACTAGCCTGGTCTGCAAGGCTATGGAGCACATCATCATGGAACTCATTAACAAAGACATTGGGAACATCCAAACACTTGACCTGACCCATTTTGGTTTTGTTAAGGGCAGATCACGCCTACTAAACCTGGTTGACTTCTTCAAGACAGTCACCAAGGCCATAGATGAGGGGAAGGTAGTTCACACAGCCTACCTTGACCTCATCAAGGCTTTTGACACCATTCCCCATTCTGGAATTATAGAAAAACTCACCAGCCTGAACATAAACCCCTACGTCATGAGATGGGTTGCCAACTGGCTTACAGACAGAGCTCACACGGTAAGAATAGCGGGCTTCAGGTCTGACTCTAAACCAGTCGCAAGTGGTGTCCCACAAGGCTCGGTCCTGGGACCCCTACTGTTTGGCATATACTTCTCAGAAGTACAGGCAAACACAGGAGGACTATGGCTAACCAAGTTCGATGATGACTGCAAACCGGGAGCCATAATTGACTCTCCGGCTGACACAGACAGTCTCCAAAAGGGCCTTACTGAGAAAGATACCTGGTGCCAAAGTCATGGTCTCAAGCCAAATGCCAAAAAATGAATAGTCATCCCATTTGGGAAAAAGAAAACATCATTGAATTACCACATAGGTAGCAGCCCCCTTAATACAGAAGAGGAAGTGAAAAGATAAAGTAAACAAGCTCTAGCCTAGGGAGTACACCTTCACCATATGAAAATGAAAAGCCACAATAAGGCTACTCCCTCCACATGGTAGCTAGCTCCAAGATGGTCCGTTTGGCGGGTATTATATATCTCCTTTCTTGTAGCTGCTGGTATGCAAGCACTACATATGTATCCCAGGTCCTTCCTTAAATAAAAACAATTTTTTAATTCTGTTCAGTTAAAAACGACATATTGCCTACTTCAAAGTACTGGTTCAAACACTAATGACACTTTCCTCGGAGCAAATTTCTTGTTATAGTAACTTGGCTCAATATGATAAGAAATTACTCATTCATTGGAAGTCACTTCCAGCTACCTTTCTTCCTTGAATGCAAACCTCCATTCACTGACAATTATATGCTCTGCTTCCTCAGTAGGTACTTCCAAAGTTCTAAGTCAATAAATTGCCTGTATGCAAAGCACTAGAACAAGTTGCAAAAAGTTCCTTGCTTGGAAGCCAACCTGTAACCTGCATACAGCCTGTGTGTAAAGTGGGGGGGGGGTCAAGTCCCAAAGCTCTTCCTTCTTCTAAAGCCAATTGGTTCCAATAGGCATCCCATGTTCAAGGTCACCGGAATGAATTTCCAAAGTCTAAGACCAACTTTAAATCGGCGTGCTGCCTGTGCACTTAAACGAATTCCAGAATAAATAATTCTTCCTTCCTCTGAAGCCAACTGGAATCAGCAAACTGCCTGTTTGCAAAGTCTCTGGAGCAGGTTCCAAAATATTCCTAGTTCCGAAGCCAACTTCAAATAAACATGCTGCTTGTGTTCAAAAACGGACTCAAGAACGGATAAGTGCTTTCGGTTGTAAACCTTCTTCAGATCCTATGTTTATCTGCTTTGCTCTTCCTTTTATACTGTGTGTATTCTAGGTATTGACCAATGAGGTATTATATTCATATAAGACTCTCTGCCTTCATTATTCATTGGTTCCATTCCCTTTATAGGAATATACTTTATGTGTGATAGGATGTTGGAACACATTAGTCGTGTTAATATATTTGCATGCCTTACACTTCCCACATTTGAAAGTTCCTTTTTTCTTTACTACTCTTCCCTGTGTTGTTTCTGTTCTATTGTTGCACAATAGACTTTTCAAGTTCTTGTTTTTATATGTGAATTTGGGTTTTTCTCCTACTATACTTTTAATTTTAGGATCCACTGTTAAAACTGGCCAATATTTTTGAATAACTTTGTTTATTTGTTTATTATCTGGTGCATAAGTTAATATACATCTTAAGGACTCTTGGGTTTCATTATTCTTCTGTCCTTTTACGTGTTTGTAATGATAATATGGTTTTCCTTTGCCTTCTCATAATTCCATCGCTTGTTCAAAGTCCATCTGATTCTTCCTATACCCTCTAGTTACTAAGATATCCACCAAATGGTTAAACTCTTGCTGAAATGTATCCTCCTTGGTACATAGTCTAGAAGTGCGTATGACTTGATTTTCAAATATGTTGTTGAAAATATGTGTGGGGTGCATGCTAGTTCTATGTAGCATGTGGTTCTTCCATGTAGCTTTCCTATGTAGGGCCATCTCTACAGTTCCCTTTTTAAAGATAAAACTTTTTAAAGATAATAAAAAATAATATTTTTAGTTTGTATGCTGCGTTTTCAAAATCACTATATAAGTTCCCAAAAGCTACGTCTATTGCTTCTCCATTATCCTCCACTGCTCCATCAGTAATGTCTATTGATAGTAGTGGATTACTGTATATTTTTGATGGTAGAATGGATATAAAAGATGATAGTAACAGTGGCATGGTGTACAAGAAACCTAGTACATTCGTACCTATAAATCCAGCAGCAGTGGAAATGTTTATAAAATTATATGAAGAGGAGATAACACAACTGAAGCAGAGTAATAAAGGCAAACAGTTTCATAATATAACTAGGAAAGAAAAAATAGCCCTGAAGGAATTACAGCAAAATGAAGAAATAATAATTAAGCCCGCAGATAAAGGAGGAGCCCTAGTGGTCATGGATAAAGAACATTACAAGAGAAAAATGCTGGAAATGTTGAGTGATACTTCAACTTATAGAAGAATTAGCAAGGCTCAGTTACAAGTGCTAATAAAAAAGTGAAAGATGATTTATATGATAAGATGATGTGCAGAGAATTAGATGAAGAACTGTTTGAGTTTTTTGAAGTATCCTACCCTACAGTGCCAGAAATTAAAGGAATACCGAAAGTGCATAAAAATCTACTGGATCCACCTCTCAGTCCCATAGTATCTGGCAGAGGATGGATCACGGAACCACTTTCAATATATGTGGAGGATGAACTTAAAAAACTTATGCACAAAGCGAGAACAGTATTGAAGGACACGGCACACCTCTTGGAGAGAGTACAAGAAACTATGAAAGATTTGGATAACATCACTGACTTATTATTGGTAACTCTAGATGTTAATAGTCTATTTACATGTATCCCCAATGAATATGGGATAGAAGCTGTAAGGCAGTTCTCATGCACCAACAACATGGCAATGAAAGTTGATGTTATCTGTGGCCTTTTGGACATTATACTAAGTAGTAATGTGTTCATTTATGATAAAAATATCTTTTGGCAAATATGGTGGGTTGCCATGGGCACCCCCTGTGCTAATAGCTATGCAGAAATAGTACTAGCACAGTGGGAGTTACAGTGGATGAATAGTAAAGATAATATATGGAAAGAGCAAGTACTGTTCTATGGTCGGTTTGTGGATGACATACTATTTTTATGGAAAGGAGAAGTCCATCAGTACCAACATTTTTTAAGATACCTAACATCTACAACGGACTTTATCCAAATACTCCCAGGAGAGTATTGACTTCCTGGATATAAGTATTATCTTTAAAAAGAGAACTGTAGAGATGGCCCTACATAGGAAAGCTACATGGAAGAATCACATGCTGCATAGAACTAGCATGCACCCAACACATATTTTCAACAACATATTTGAAAATCAAGTCATACGCACTTCTAGACTATGTACCAAGGAGGATACATTTCAGCAAGAGTTTAACCATTTGGTGGATAACTTAGTAACTAGAGGGTATAGGAAGAATCAGATGGACTTTGAACAAGTGATGGAATTACGAGAAGGCAAAGGAAAACCATATTATCATTACAAACACGTAAAAGGACAGAAGAATAATGAAACCCAAGAGTCCTTAAGATGTATATTAACTTATGCACCAGACAATAAACAAATAAAGTTATTCAAAAATATTGGCCAGTTTCAACAGTGGATCCTAAAATTAAAAGTATAGTAGGAGAAAAACCCAAATTCACATATAAAAACAAGAACTTGAAAAGTCTATTGTATAACAATAGAACAGAAACAACACAGGGAAGAGTAGTAAAGAAAAAAGGAACTTTCAAATGTGGGAAATGTAAGGCATGCAAATATATTAACACGACTAATGTGTTCCAACATCCTATCACACATAAAGTATATTCCTATAAAGGGAATGGAACCAATGAATAATGAAGGCAGAGAGTCTTATATGAATATAATACCTCATTGGTCAATACCTAGAATACACACAGTATAAAAGGAAGAGCAAAGCAGATAAACATAGGATCTGAAGAAGGTTTACAACCGAAAGCGCTTATCCGTTCCTGAGTCCGTTTTTGAATACAAGCAGCATGCTTATTTGAAGTTGGCTTCAGAACTAGGAATATTTTGGAACCTGCTCCAGAGACTTTGCAAACAGGCAGTTTGCTGATTCCAGTTGGCTTCAGAGGAAGGAAGAATTATTTATCCTGGAATTCGTTTAAGTGCACAGGCAGCACGCCGATTTGAAGTTGGTCTTAGACTTTGGAAATTCATTCCGGTGACCTTGTACACGGGATGCCTATTGGAACCAATTGGCTTTAGAAGAAGGAAGAGCTTTGGGACTTGCCCCCCCCCCCACTTTACACACAGGGTGTATGCAGGTTACAGGTTGGCTTCCAAGCAAGGAACTTTTTGCAACTTGTTCCAGTGCTTTGCATACAGGCAATTTATTGACTTAGAACTTTGGAAGTACCTACTGAGGAAGCGGAGCATATAGTTGTCAGTGAATGGAGGTTTGCATTCAAGGAAGAAAGGTAGCTGGAAGTGATTTCCAATGAATGAGTAATTTCTTATCATATTGAGCCAAGTTACTATAACAAGAAATTTGCTCCGAGGAAAGTGTCATTAGTGTATGAACCAGTACTTTGAAGTAGGCAATTTGTCATTTTTAACTGAAAAGAATTAAAAAATTGTTTTTATTTAAGGAAGGACCTGGGATACATATGTAGTGCTTGCATACCAGCAACTACAAGAAAGGAGATATATAATACCCGCCAAACGGACCATCTTGGAGCTAGCTATCACGTGGAGGGAGTAGCCTTATTGTGGCTTTTCATTTTAATACAGAAGAGGTAATAAGAGATCTGGGGACCCAGGTAGATAGTAATCTCTCCTTTGACAATCATATTGCTAAAGTAGTTAGGAAATTCTTCTATGAAGCCCATCTAATTAATAAAGGGTTTGCATCTAGAAATAAAGAGGTTATAGTGCCCCTCTACTCGTCACTTATCAGACCCATCACAGAGTACAATGCCCCATTTGGGATGTACCTCACAAGACACTTCCAACAGCTGGAAAGACCCCAAAAGTACCTCAACAAGAGGATTACTGGTCTCAAACATATGTCCTATGCAGCCCAACTGGAAAAACTCCAGCTGTACTGAGTTGCATATCGCTTACTCAGAGGTGATCTCTGTTTGACTTACAAAGCCATGTCCATCTCAGAATTGATGGACATGCTCCACCTAAAGAAATCCAAGTCACTGCAAGACACTCGCTCTAGTGAGCTAAACCTCTCCACAACAATAAATAGAACATGCTGGAGGGATAGATTCCTGTCACAGAGACTCCCCATGCCTTGGAACAAAATTCC